>NC_087190.1:13001603-13004103 GCF_035594125.1 Scylla paramamosain
TGTGTGAGGAAAACTGGCGGACACGACTCAGAACGCCTAACTTCATAGAAGCTGTTTTAGCTAGAGATGAGATGTGAAGTTTCCAGTTCAGATTGAGAGTAAAGGGCAGACCGAAGATGTTCAGTGTAGAAGTGGGGGACAGTTGAGTGTCATTGAAGAAAAGGGGGATAGTTGTCTGGAAGGTTGTGTCGAGTTGATAGATGGAGGAATTGAGTTTTTGAGGCATTGAACAATACCAAATATGCTCTGCCCCATTCAAAAATTTTAGAAAGATCAGAAGGCATGCGTTCTGTGGCTTCCCTGCATGAAATGTTTACTTCCTATGAAAAGACGTGGAAAAGTGCAGGGTGGTATCATCAGCGTAGGAGTGGATAGGACAAGAAGTTTGGTTTAGAAGGTCACTGATGAATAATAAGAATAGAGTGGGTGACAGGACAGAACCCTGAGGAACACCACTGTTAATAGATTTAGGAGAAGAACAGTGACCGTCTACCACAGCAGCAATAGAACGGTCAGAAAGGAAACTTGAGATGAAGTTACAGAGAGAAGGATAGAAGCCGTAGGAGAGTAGTTTGGAAGTCAAACCTTTGTGCCAGACTCTATCAAAAGCTTTTGATATGTCCAAGGCAACAGCAAAAGTTTCACCAAAATCTCTAAAAGAGGATGACCAAGACTCAGTAAGGAAAGCCAGAAGATCACCAGTAGAGCGGCCTTGACGGAACCCATACTGGCGATCAGATAGAAGGTTGTGAAGTGATAGATGTTTAAGAACCTTCCTGTTGAGGATAGATTAAAAAAAACTTTAGATAGGCAGGAAATTAAAGCAATAGAAAGGTAATTTGAGGGATTAGAACTGTCACCCTTTTTAGGAACAGGTTGAATGTAGGCAAACTTCCAGCAAAGAAAGGTAGATGTTGACAGACAGAGCTGAAAGAGTTTGACTAGGCAAGGTGCAAGCACGGAGGCACAGTTTCAGAGAGCAATAGGAGAGACCCCATCACTCATAAGCCTTCCGAGGGTCTAGGCCAGCGAGGGCATGGAAAACATCAATACGAGGGGTCTTAATGGGTGGCATGGAGCAGTCAGAAGGTGGAGGAGAGGGAGGAACAAGCCCTGAATCATTTTTGTATGTTTGTTGTCATTGTGTATCATGAAAACATTTATTTATTTATTTATTTGGCTGATATCTCATTTAAGGGTAATGTCGTTTTTTTTTTTATTTTATTTATTTATTTTTTAAATTTGAAAGAGTTGCTATTTATTTTATTTATTTATTTTTCGTATGTTCGTGTGGGTATTGTCTAGGGAAAGATAATAATGAAAATGAATTAAACAGGGTCTGTCGTATGTCTGGTAATACGTTCTTTTAAGAGTGGAATATTTAAAGAATGATTAAAAGCGGTCATGAAAATGGTAGCCTTAAAGGAACGGTTACATTTCTACCCTATCTGTATGGGGTTACTTTACTGAAATATTTAGTGATTAGATTCATAGTAAAAAAAAAAAAAAAAGTAAAAAATAAATAAATAAACTAAAATAAAATGATAATAATAATAATAATAATAATAATAATAATGATAAATAATAATGAAAAAGAGATCTTGATTTGTATTGTAGATTTGTTCAGGTTTGTGTTAGAGAGAAGGAAACGTTGAATAAAGATAGGCTTCTCTCTCTCTCTCTCTCTCTCTCTCTCTCTCTCTCTCTCTCTCTCTCTCAGCTTTTTACTGAGTCCATAATAATAATGATAATAATAATAATAGTAATAATAATAGTAATAATAATAATAATAATAATAATAACAATAATAATAATATTTCTATTATTATTATTATTATCATTATTATTATTTTATTATTATTATTGTTGTTGTTGTTGTTGTTGTTGTTATTACTATTATTATTATTATTATTATAATTACATGGTTATCATATTATAGCACTTTTCTCCTCTAATGATATACCCGTGAAAGCGTTCTAATAATAATAATAATAATAATAATAATAATAATAATAATAATAATAATGATAATAATGATCAGACACGTTAATTCAGAAATATGGTGCAGTTCCTTTAAGTCAATACTTTTAAATGCTACAACAATGATGAGAGAAAATTGAGATCGTTATTTTAAACTTGAATCACACTGTTATCGTTCTTTAGCATATTGTTTTAATATAATATCGACATTTGGCAGCTCAGCAGCATCAGGTACTCTACAGCTGGGGGAGCGGGAATGCCTCAGTGCCTGGTTGACGGTGGTAGAGGGAGGACGTGTCGCGCGCCGGTCCGTGCTGTACCTTTTTCCCCTCGTTTAGATGAGAACAAGGGTGAATATTTCCAGTCTTTAGTTAACCATTGCCTCGGACTTGTTGGTGGATTAAAGGTTGTTATTGGCAGTGCAGTGTGACGGGATTAGTAAAAAACACGGCGAATTTGAATGTTTTGGGAGTGATAAATATTTTTTTTGTTTTTGTTTTTGTTTTTGTTGTCTTCGTTG
>NC_087190.1:13026603-13029103 GCF_035594125.1 Scylla paramamosain
GGTTAGGTTAGGTTGGGTCAGGTTAGGTTAGGTTAGGTCTGGTTGGGTTACGTTAGGTTAGGTTAGGTTAGGTTAGGTTAGGTTAGGTTGGGTCAGGTTAGGTTAGGTTAGGTTATGTTAGGTATGGTTGGGTCAGGTTAGGTTAGGTTAGGTCTGGTTGGGTCAGGTTAGGTTAGGTTAGGTTAGGTTAGGTTAGGTTAGGTTAGGTCTGGTTAGGTTAGGTTGGGTCAGGTTAGGTTAGGTTAGGTTAGGTTAGGTTAGGTTAGGTCTGGTTGGGTTAGGTTAGGTTAGGTTAGGTTAGGTTGGGTCAGGTTAGGTTAGGTTAGTTTAGGTTAGGTTAAGTTAGGTTGGGTCAGGTTAGGTTAGGTTAGTTTAGGTTAGGTTAGGTTAGGTTAGGTTAGGTTAGGTTAGGTATGGTTAGGTTAGGTTAGGTTAGGTTAGGTTAGGTTAGTTTAGGTTAGGTTAAGTTAGGTTGGGTCAGGTTAGGTTAGGTTAGGTCTGGTTGGGTTACGTTAGGTTAGGTTAGGTTAGGTATGGTTGGTTAGGTTAGGTTAGGTTAGGTCTGGTTGGGTCAGGTTAGGTTAGGTTGGGTTAGATTAGGTTAGGTTGGGTCAGGTTAGGTTAGGTTAGGTCTGGTTGGGTCAGGTTAGGTTAGGTTAGGTCTGGTTAGGTTAGGTTAGGTTAGGCTAGGTTAAGTTAGGTAGATTACATTAGGTTAAGTTAAGTTAGGTTAGGTTAGGTTAGGTTAGGTTAGGTTAGGTTAGGTTAGGCTAGGTTAAGTTAGGTAGATTACATTAGGTTAAGTTAAGTTAGGTTACGATAAGTTAGATTACGTTAGGTTAGGCTAAGTTAGGTTACGTTAAGTTAGGTTAAAGTTAGGTACAGTTAAGTGAGATGACGTTAGGTAGATTAGAGAAATGCACACAGTGGATATGATTACACCTGGCGTGGGGAGTGTAAAGGTGATGAATACTTTAATTAACCTCACCTGCCTGCCAGTAAGTGTCTGGTTTGTGAGGCGGAGATCATATTTGTTCACCTGCCGAGCCGTGTGTGTGTGTGTGTGTGTGTGTGTGTGTGTGTGTGTGTGTGTGTGTGTGTGTGTGTGTGTGTTTACCTTTATTGTGTTAACTACATTGTTTTCATTTAGACCACAAGAGAGAGAGAGAGAGAGAGAGAGAGAGAGAGAGAGAGAGAGAGAGAGAGAGAGAGAGAGAGAGAGAGAGAGAGAGAGAGTTACTTATTCATTCATTCATTTTGTCACTCACCCAACCACTCTCCCTCTCTCTCTCTCTCTCTCTCTCTCTCTCTCTCTCTCTCTCTCTCTCTCTCTCTCACTCTCTCACTCTCTCACTCAGTCTGTCAGTCAGTCAGCGGGGACAGGGAGACACAAAGAGAGACAGTGAGGAGACATGAAAGGGAGAGAGAGAGAGAGAGAGAGAGAGAGAGAGAGAGAGAGAGAGAGAGAGAGAGAGAGAGAGAGAGAGAGAGAGAGTGAAGGGAGAGTAAACAACAACAGAAAGACACAAGAGAGAGAGAGAGAGAGAGAGAGAGAGAGAGAGAGAGAGAGAGAGAGAGAGAGAGAGAGAGAGAGAGACGTAATACAAAGCTGAGGAAAAAAAGGAAAATGGAAAAAAAGGAAGGAAATTTGAAGTAGAACAATGACAAGAATCAATTAGGTCTATTTTCCTTCCTCCTCTTCTTCTTCCTCCTCCTCCTCCTCCTCCTCCTCCTCCTCCTCCTCCTCCTCCTCCTCCTCCTCCTCCTCCTCCTCCTCCTCCTCCTCCTCCTCCACGCGAAACATAACAAACTCCTTGTGCGTGTGCGTGCGTGCGTGTGCCTGTGTGTGTGTGTGTGTGTGTGTGTGTGTGTGTGCTTTCCTTCTCTTTCATATTTCTTCGTTCAGTAAATAAGATTCTTTGTCCTGGAATCTGGAATGCAATGAAGTTCTTCCTCCACTGCGCCTTAGAACCATGAAAACACCTTGAAAACCCCAGTAACTTCCCTTAGAACCATGAAAACACCTCGAAAACCCCAGTAACTTGCACTAGAACCACAAAAACAGCCTTGAAAACCCCAGTAACTTGCACTAGAACCACAAAAACAGCCTTGAAAACCCCAGTAACTTCCCTTAGAACCATGAAAACACCTTGAAAACCCCAGTAACTTGCACTAGAACCACAAAAACAGCCTTGAAAACCCCAATAACTTCCTCTAGAACCACGAAAACACCTTGAAAACCCCAGTAACTTGCACTAGAACCACAAAACAGCCTTGAAAACCCCAGTAACTTGCACTAGAACCACGAAAACACCCTTGAAAACCCCAGTAACTTCCCTTAGAACCATGAAAACACCTTGAAAACCCCAGTAACCTCCCTTAGAACCATGAAAACACCTTGAAAACCCCAGTAACTTGCACTAGAACCACAAAAACAGCCTTGAAAACCCCAGTAACTTCCCTAAGAACCATGAAAACACTTGAAAACCCCAGTAACTTG
>NC_087190.1:13036603-13039103 GCF_035594125.1 Scylla paramamosain
AAAAAATAAGAGAAAAAAATGAAAGAAAGAAGGAAAATATAAAGAATTGAAAAAATATTAAACTCTTTTTCAGTCTGTTTTTACGAAGGAAAATAAAAGAAAAAGGAAAAGAAGAGAGGGAAAGAGAAGGAAAACAGGAAAATATTTAAGTGAATCCTTTAAAATATTGAAGTTAACCCTTACTGCTTCATTTTCTTTACCATTCCCGTTTTCTTTTAAATTTTCTTAAGCCACCCCTCAAAAAAAGAAAAACAACAGGAATCAGATGCCCATTTTCTATGATAATCCTCCCTCAGTTTTCCTTATGACCAAAATTCTCCCCTGGTTTTCCATTTTCTTTATTCTCTCCCATTTTCTTCCTTCAGAACGTGGAAAAAAAAATAACCCTAATATATTTTTTTTTCAATTTTCCTTTTTTTTTCGTATTTTTCTATAAAGCTCATTAATTAAAAAAAAAATCTAATATACCAACATTTTTAAGTCTGATATTAAACGTGTAACATTCTTGGCCCATAGTTCACGAGAGAGAGAGAGAGAGAGAGAGAGAGAGAGAGAGAGAGAGAGAGAGAGAGAGAGAGAGAGAGAGAGAGAGAGAGAGTTGTTAGTTTATTGCACATTCTAAGCATCTAGTTACTGAGAGAGGGAGAGAGAGAGAGAGAGAGAGAGAGAGAGAGAGAGAGAGAGAGAGAGAGAGAGAGAGAGAGAGAGAGAGAGAGAGAGAGACACCTGCTTCTCTACACCAAATTTCCCTCTCTCTAAAACTGCGCAGACACACACCAAGGAAATTGAGAAGAGGGGAAACTTGAAGGGGAAAAAATCGACGGAGGGGAAAAAAAAAACAATATAGGGGAAAAAAATGGCGGGAAGGAAAGAGAAGGAAAGAGAAGGAAAGGGAAAGAATATGGAAGCAATAAATAGGGAAAACTAATGAGAATAAGAAGAGGAGAGATGGAAAAATAGAACTGAGAAATTAAACACAGAGAGAGAGAGAGAGAGAGAGAGAGAGAGAGAGAGAGAGAGAGAGAGAGAGAGAGAGAGAGAGAGAGAGAGAGAGAGAGAGAGAGAGAGAGAGAGATCAAAGCCACAAAGACCACCACAAATGGAAGGTCGCCGGAGCTTTTATTATGAAAGAAAGAAAGAAAGAGAGAGAAAGAGAGAAAGAGAGAGAGAGAGAGAGGGAAAAAAAAGACAAACTGAATAGTGTTATAATGCTTTGAACGAAGGAAAAAGGAAATATAAAAGGGAAAAATGCTGTATTCATGTATTCAAAAGTTAAAATGATCTAGTTTCATATTGTTTCGTTTTTTTTTCTCTTTTTTTCGTGTTTCTCTGTGTTGCTTTGTATGTTGCTTGAACACTGTGTTGCGGCAAGAGTTGTAAAGTAAAGGAAATAATCTTTAGTCCTATTTAAAAAGCTCCCTATTGACTCGCCACTAACAGGCATCTCTCTCTCTCTCTCTCTCTCTCTCTCTCTCTCTCTCTCTCTCTCTCTCTCTCTCTCTCTCTCTCTCTCTCTCTCTAAATCTTCCTATCTCCTTTAAATCTATTACTATAAAACTCTAACCCAATATTTCTTATCCTTCTCTGACTAACTGACCCTCATTCATTCATTCATTCATTCATTCATTCATTCAGTCAGTCAGTCAGTCAGTCAGTCAGTCAGTCAGTCAGTCAGCCAAGCACTCAGTCTCTTGTCTTCTTCCTATTTTTTTTTCATTAATCTTATTTTCTTCTAAAGCTTCCTATTGACTCAGCACTAATAACCTGATTGCTGAGTCTGTTCCGGTCATCTGAGAACCAGTTTCTTCTTGTTATTTGCTTTATGCGTTACTTTATTAAATTTAAACTCCTTATTTCTTGTCTAGGTTAGCTTGTGGTTCGTTTGGTTAGGTTAGGTTAGGTTAGGTATGGTTGGGTCAGGTTAGGTTAGGTTAGGTCTGGTTGGGTTAGGTTAGGTTAGGTTAGGTTGGGTCAGGTTAGGTTAGGTTAGGTCTGGTTGGGTTACGTTAGGTTAGGTTAGGTTAGGTTAGGTTAGGTTAGGTTGGGTCAGGTTAGGTTAGGTTAGGTTATGTTAGGTATGGTTGGGTCAGGTTAGGTTAGGTTAGGTCTGGTTGGGTCAGGTTAGGTTAGGTTAGGTTAGGTTAGGTTAGGTTAGGTTAGGTCTGGTTAGGTTAGGTTGGGTCAGGTTAGGTTAGGTTAGGTTAGGTTAGGTTAGGTTAGGTCTGGTTGGGTTAGGTTAGGTTAGGTTAGGTTAGGTTGGGTCAGGTTAGGTTAGGTTAGTTTAGGTTAGGTTAAGTTAGGTTGGGTCAGGTTAGGTTAGGTTAGTTTAGGTTAGGTTAGGTTAGGTTAGGTTAGGTTAGGTTAGGTATGGTTAGGTTAGGTTAGGTTAGGTTAGGTTAGGTTAGTTTAGGTTAGGTTAAGTTAGGTTGGGTCAGGTTAGGTTAGGTTAGGTCTGGTTGGGTTACGTTAGGTTAGGTTAGGTTAGGTATGGTTGGTTAGG
>NC_087190.1:13061603-13066603 GCF_035594125.1 Scylla paramamosain
GGAGGAGCAGGAGGAGCACGAGGAGGAGGAGGAGGAGGAGGAGGAGGAGGAGGAGGAGGATGAAGAGGAAAGAAAGAGAGGAATGAAGTAAGGACGATAACGAGAAGAAAGAGAGGGAGAAGAGAAGAAGGTGGAAGAGGAGGAGGAGGAGGAGGAGGAAGAAGAAAAGGAGGAGGACGAGAAGGAAGAAAAGGAATTATAAGGAAAGAGAAAGAAAAAGAAAAAGAAGAAAAGGAGGAAGAAGAAGAAGAAGAAGAAGAAGAAGAAGAAGAAGAGGAAATAGACATGGAAGAGGAAGAAGAAGAAGCGAAAATATAAGTTCAGTAAAAGAAGAAGGAGGAGGAGGAGGAGGAGGAGGAGGAGGAGGAGGAAGATGAAAAAGGAGAGAGGGAAATACGCATTGAGATCCAGAAGAAGAAGAAGAAAAAAGAGAAGAAGGAAGATTGAAGAGGAGGAGGAGGAGGAGGAGGAGGAGGAGGAGGAGGAGGAGGAAGGAGGGGGGGCAGTAGTAAAGCAAGAAGTATTTGTACAAGAAGTAAACAAGTCTCTTTCTAAGCCTCCTCCTCCACTACCTCCTCCTCCTCCTCCTCCTCCTTAGCTCACCCCTTGACTCGCGGAGGTAAAAAAGTAGGAAGGTTGTTACTTTTTTGCCCCGGTTGAGGGGAATAGATGCAAATACCAGTAGTGGCCCAGGTCTCTTGGAGGCAATAGACTGAAGTGCTGTACGTATCCCCAGGGCGAGGTAGGGGCGCCAGGGGGAGGTGCTGAGGGGGAGGAGGAGGAGGAGGAGGAGAAGGAATGAAGGTATAGAGAGATAGAGTGAGGGAGAATGAAGGGGTTATATGGTGAAGGGAGGGTATAGTTATGATGGGTGTGTGTGTGGGAGAGGGGAGAGAGAGAGGGAGAGAGAGAAGGAGGGAAGGGGAGGTTAAGTAAGGATGGAAGGAAAGAATGATATGAGAAACAGATACATATATATACATTCTTTTCTCTCTCTCTCTCTCTCTCTCTCTCTCTCTCTCTCTCTCTCTCTCTCTCTCTCTCTCTCTCTCTCTCTCTCTCTCTCTCTCTCACCTGTAAATTGGACAGACAAGGAGAAAAAAAAGAGAGAAAAAGACCTCTCTCTTATAACCACACACACACACACACACACACACACACACACTCACACACACACTCACATCCACATACATCCACACATCCACCCATTCATCCATCCATACTCTCACACTGCATCTCGTTTCACTTCCTCCACCTCTTCCCGGCGCGGCGACCTCCCCCCTCCACTGCCAGCGGTAAACTGACGAGAACACGAGTGATGCTGCGATAAATATACCAAACGCATTAAGACGAATTTTGTCTGCACGGGGAGTGGTGACGGACGAGAGAGAGAGAGAGAGAGAGAGAGAGAGAGAGAGAGAGAGAGAGAGAGAGAGAGAGAGAGAGAGAGAGACTGTTACCGTGGATTTTAAAGTTAGGTTATATCAGCTTAGGTTAGGTTATCCTGAGAGAGAGAGAGAGAGAGAGAGAGAGAGAGAGAGAGAGAGAGAGAGAGAGAGAGAGAGAGAGAGAGAGAGAGAGAGAGAGAGAGAGAGAGAGAGGAAGGAACTGAAAGGAGAAACACGAACGAAAAATAAGAAATAAGAAAAAATAACCAAAAAAAATATAAAGAAAGGAGAAAATTGGAATAAAACAAGACTAAGAGAGAGAGAGAGAGAGAGAGAGAGAGAGAGAGAGAGAGAGAGAGAGAGAGAGAGAGAGAGAGAGAGAGAGAGAGATTACTGTCAGTTTCCCCAGTAATGTAAAGAGTCAGGTTAGGGTGAACACCTGCTTGCTAATGAACGTGTGAACACCTTGAGTGCTTAATTAACTGTACCTGGTAATGGATGAGAGAGAGAGAGAGAGAGAGAGAGAGAGAGAGAGAGAGAGAGAGAGAGAGAGAGAGAGAGAGAGGAATACATGCTTGCAGTTTAATATTATATAACTGTTCTCTATATTTTCCTTATATATTTGTGTATTTTTCCTTCTACGTCTATTTTTTCCCTGTATAAATCTATTTTTTTCGTATATTATTGATTTTTTTCCCTTGTATGGTTCTCTATTTTCCCTGCTTTTTTTCGTTATTTTCCTTCTAATTTTTTTGTATTTTCGTGTATTTTTTTCTATTTTTTCCTTCATTTTTTTTTTATTTTTGTGTATATTTTTCATTTTTTTCCCTGTATTTCTCTGTAGTTTCCCCACAGTAGTTTCCCTCCTCAGTGTTTCTAAGGCTTATAATTCCCAGCGAGTGTTTCTTTAAGTTTCGTTCAAGAGGCGGCCTTAAGATGTAATGAGCAGAAATTTTAGTTATCGTTCATTTTTCCTTGAGTGTCCCCCGTAAAACTGCAGGACAGAAAATGGTGTGTGTGTGTGTGTGTGTGTGTGTGTGTGTGTGTGTGTGTGTGTGTGTGTGTGTGTGTGTGTGTGTGTGTGTGTGTGTGTGTGTGGGGGGGGATTTGTGGTGATTACGTAATGTCTCTCTCTCTCTCTCTCTCTCTCTCTCTCTCTCTCTCTCTCTCTCTCTCTCTCTCTCTCTCTCTCTCTCTCTCTCTCTCTCTCTCTCTCCCCTTCTTCCTTACTGTTTTCTTATCTTTCTCTTCCTTCCTTCCTTCCTTCCTTCCTTTTGTCACCTATCCCCTTTCGTTCCCTCCCTCTCCTTCTCCCCCATCTCTCTCTCTCCCTCCTCCTTATCCCTGATGCTAATGGGCTCTCTCTCTCTCTCTCTCTCTCTCTCTCTCTCTCTCTCTCTCTCTCTCTCTCTCTCTCTCTCTCTGATCTCCGTGAAAGCTGTACCGCTGAAGACACATAATTATATTGATTTTTGATGCAGCCATTCAAAGGTAGAAGGCTTAAAGTGGAGGCCTGTGTGTGTGTGTGTGTGTGTGTGTGTGTGTGTGTGTGTGTGTGTGTGTGTGTGTGTGTGTGTGCGTGCGTGTGCTGGTCTAATTGATTGGGTTATGTTGGTATTGATACTATAGATGTATTGTATTGCTACTACTACTACTACTGCTACTACTACTACTACTACTACTACTACTACTACTACTACTACTACTACTACTACTACTACTACTACTACTACTACTACTACATCAACAACAACAACAACAACAACAACAACAACAACAACAACAACAACAACAACAACAACAACTAGTACTACTATTACCAGCATTATCACCGCAACGAGAGAGAGAGAGAGAGAGAGAGAGAGAGAGAGAGAGAGAGAGAGAGAGAGAGAGAGAGAGAGAGAGAGAGAGAGAGAGAGAGAGAGAGAGAGAGAGAGAGAGAGAAATAACAAACACATCTATCTAATACTTTCTTTAATTTCTCAGCTTCCTCTTCTTCTTCTTCTTCTTCCTCCTCTTCCTCTTTATCAGGAAAACACTGAAGGAAGGGAGGAAGGAAGGAAGGAAATGAAGGAAAACTGAAGGGAAAACACTGAATGAATGAAGGAAAGAAGAGAAGTGAAGGAAGATGAAAAAGAAAAAACATTGAAGGAAGGAAAGAAGAAAGAAAAGAATGAAGGGAAAAAGAAGAAAAGGAAGAAAAAAAACACAAAGAAGTCGAAGGAAAGAAGGAAAACAGAAATAAAATAGCGACTTGAATGAAAACAAAACAAGGCGAAAAGAAAACAAACAAACAAACAAACAAACAAACAAACAAACAAAAAAAAACAACACTAAAGCAAACAAACAAACAAAACAAACAAACAAGAAAGAAAAAAACAAAAAATAAATAAAATAAATAAACAAAACACTTGAACCAGGAAAACAAGAGGAAGAGAGAAAAAGAAGAAGACCACGTAAGGTAGGAAAAACAAGGGAAAGAAGGGCACAACAATCAGGTTCTGGGGGGAAGGAGGCGAACCACCTCCTCAACCAACATCGAGATCTCCCGGGGCAATTATCTCCTCTAATAAGGTCCTTGTAGTCCTGGTAGAAAGGTACAGGGAGGAGGAGGAGGAGGAGGAGGAGGAGGAGGAGGAGGAGGAGGAGGAGGAGGAGGAGGAGGAGGAGGAGGAGGAGGAGGAGGAGGAGGAGGAGGAGACGAGGTAAGCTATGGATGGTAGAGGGGAGCAGAAAGATGGAGAGGAGGAGGGGGTAAGGGTGTAGAGGGAATAGAACAGGAGGAGGGGGAGAGGAGGCAAGAGTGGTTAGGGGGGAGGAGGAAGAGGAGGGAGGAAGAGGGAAGGGTGGCGAAATTAATAAGGAATGAAATGGGAAAAGTTTGGTTTGGTTAGGTTAGGTTAGGTTAGGTTAGGTTAGGTTAGGTTAGGTTAGGTTAGGTGTGGTTAGGTGTGGTTAGGTTAGGTTAGGTTAAGTTAGGTTAGGTGTGGTTAGGTTAGGTTAGGTTAGGTTAGGTTAGGTTAAGTTAGGTTAGGTTAGGTTAGGTTAGGTTAGGTTAGGTTAGGTTAGGTTAGGTTAGGTTAGGTTAGGTTAGGTTAGGTTAGGTGTGGTTAAGTTAGGTTAAGTTAGGTTAGGTTAGGTTAGGTTAGGTTAGGTTAGGTTAGGTGTGGTTAGGTTAGGTTAGGTTAGGTTAGGTTAGGTTAGGTTAGGTCAGGTAGGTTAAGTTAGGTTAGGTTAAGTTAGGTTAGGTTAGGTTAAGTTAGGTTAGGTTAGGTGTGGTTAGGTCAGGTTAGGTTAAGTTAGGTTAGGTTAGGTGTGGTTAGGTTGGGTTAGGTTAGGTTAGGTTAGGTTAGGTTAGGTTAGGTTGGGTTAGGTTAAGTTAGTTTAGGTTAGGGGAAAATAGGATGATAATAGGGAAAAATTGAGAACATGATAGGAGAAAAAACAACACGAAGGAAAAAAAGAAAGAAAAAAAACTAGAAATGTAAGGAAAGAGGGAAAAAATACGATGAAGAGGTGAGTGTGAGGAAAAAAGGAAAAAAGAGGAAGGTGGGAAGGGAAGGGAAGGGAAGGTGAGAGGGAGGGAGAGGGAGAGGAGAGGGAGAGGGAGGG
>NC_087190.1:13074103-13076603 GCF_035594125.1 Scylla paramamosain
TTTCTCTTTTCACTCATTGCAATGTATAAATTTGAATCCAATGTATAGATTTTTTTTATTTCACTTTTTTTTCTCTATTTATTCTTGTTCTTGTTTTTCCTTTTTTTTTTTATCTGTTATTTGGTTCCCCTGTGAATGTTGTGTGTGTGTGTGTGTGTGTGTGTGTGTGGTTCAGTGTTACTACTACTATTACTACTACTACTACTACTACTACTACTACTACTACTACTACTACTACTACTACTACTACTACTACTACTACTACTACTACTACTACTTTATCTCTTCCCCTCAATTCTTCAAAAACTCTCATCTCACTTTTTGTTTCCAGTTTTTTTTTATTCCTTTTATATCAGTTTGCCAATATTGTTCCATTTCACGTTTTCTTTCATTCCACATTCCTCGTTTTCTTTTCCCCCGTTTTCTTTCTCATCGTTTATTGCCTTGTATGTTTTTATTTTTTATTTTCATCGTTTTCTTTACCTTAAATTTTTCCCTCGTTTAGTTTTTCATTTCCCTTTGTGCTCGTCTCTCTCTCTCTCTCTCTCTCTCTCTCTCTCTCTCTCTCTCTCTCTCTCTCTCTCTGGAACCCAAAAATCTCTATTATTTGTGATATTAAATAATTCTGTTCTTCATTATCTTATTTATTCATTAGTCATTTATTTTTATTTTCTGGTTCCCCGTTTTCTGTGTGTAAAGAAAACGGAATGTCACGGGTCACTATTTCATTTTATTATTATTTTTTATTTATTTTTTTTAAGGTTTGTAATGTGGAAAATTCTCTCTCTCTCTCTCTCTCTCTCTCTCTCTCTCTCTCTCTCTCTCTCTCTCTCTCTCTCTCTCTCTCTCTCTCTCTCTCTCTCTCTCTCTCTTATTTATATTCATGACCACTTTTCTTGTTTCTTTCCCTTTTCCTTCTTCTTTCTTTCATTTATTCATTCTTCCATCTCCCTTATTTTTGTCTCTTCTCGTCTCCTTTACCGTCTTTTGTCATTTCCTTCTTTATCTTTGCTTTCTTTGTTTCTTTTTTCCTTCTACTTTTTCTCTTTCTTCTTTTCTTCTTATATTTTTCTTTTTTTCTCCTTCTTTTCTTCTTCTGTCTCTTTTCCCTTTCTCTTCTCCTTCTCTTCCTTTTTCTTCTTCTTCTTCTTCTTGTTCTCTTCACTTTCTCATCCCTTCTCTTCTTGTCTTTCCCTATTTCTCCTTTTCTCCTCTTCTCTTCTCTTCTCTTCTCCTTCTCTTCTCCTCTTCTCTTTCTCATTTTTGTTTCTTTTCCTCCCTTCCTTCTTTCTCAATGTAAGGTCTTTTTTTTTTATTCATTTTTGTGTTTCTCCTCTTTTCTCCTCTTCTCTTCTCTCGTCTTCTCTTCTCTCCTCTTCTCTTCCTTTCTTTTCTCTTCTCTTTCCTTCACTCCCTTTCTCTCTCTTTCTCTTTGTACTTATTTTGTTTCTCGTGTCTCTCCTCTTCTTCTTTCCTCCATCTTCCCTTTTTTTCTCTTTTCTTTTCTGTTCTTCTGTCATTCGTGTGTGTGTGTGTGTGTGTGTGTGTAATAATAATAATAATAATAATAATAAACGGTTTATTATTTAGGCAGTTGACAAACTGAAAATGTACATAGGGGATGGGGAAAAACTTAACATTAATCCTAACGGTAAGACTAATCTAGGAGGGAAATACTATCGATTGATGGCTCGCACCATGGTGGGAATCGCACTGAGTCTGTACCGGTCCGTGCGCGGCGCCTTCAGGGGCGTTATTTTGTTGTGGTGTCTGGTGGCACGGACAGGGCGAGGCGCGTCGGGCGGCAGCATGTCTCTGAGACGCGGATGATGCAGTAGTCCCTTCCCAAACTTCTCCAGAGCCTCTCGGTGCCTGGTGGATATTCTGGACAGACTCAGGGTGGTCAGGGCTTCTTCATAGGTGGTGTATGCAGGGCCAAGGATGACCCTGCACGCCCTTTTCTGCACACTCACTAGCTGTAGCTGTTGAGTGTGTGTGAGGAGGAGGACCACGCTGGGGAGGCGTACATGAGTTTGGGGAGGATGAAGGTGAGGTACACCCCCCTTAACTCATCTGTCGGCGTCCCCAGCGACCTGAGTCTGCGCAGCATGTACAGCCTGTAGGTAGCTGATCTCACGGTGCTGGCGACATGCTGCTTCCAGGTCAGCTGGTCGTCCACCGTGACTCCGAGAAGCTTGGCACATTGGACCACCTGGAGGGGTGAGGGCCCACTGTGAGCCGGGGAGGGGGCACTGGTACAGAGGAGGTACAGAAATGCATCACCACAGTTTTGCTGTGGTTGATGGTCATCCTGCTCTCCTCTGTCCACGTCTGCAGTCGCTCCAGAATTGCTTGCAGTGGCGAGTAGTCCGGGTTCTTGTTGGAAACTGGGACGCCCACGGTGCAGTCGTCCACATACTTCCAGCGATGGGGGGTGTCGGTGAGGGCGTCGTTGATGAGGAGGAGGAAGCATAGAGGACCCATCTTGGTCCCCTGGGGG
>NC_087190.1:13084103-13094103 GCF_035594125.1 Scylla paramamosain
ACGAAACAACACTTACTGAATCACATAAATTACTGAACCACTTAATTGCTCTATCTCTCAGTGACGTGTAGAAGTCTTAAGCTAACCCATGTGAAATTATAGACGAAAAAGTGACTCTATATGTGAATTTATAGACAAAACAACACTTACTGAATCACTTAATTACTGAACCACTTAATTGCTTTGTCCCTCAGTGACGTGTGGAAGTCGTAAGCTAACCCATGTCAAGCTATACACGTAACAAGTGACATTATGTGAAGAAGCTGCAAAAACAACAGTATCTACCTTGTACCCTTTAATCTCTCAGTGGCGTCTGGAGATCACATAACACAAACTGGCCCTCATTATGTGAAGCTTGAAACAACAACAGTGCATCGAGTCATGAGGCGGGGCAGGGAAGGGATGGCAGTGTCCGGCAGTGCTGAGGTGGCCGAGGCGAGAGGGAGTGTGGGCAGGAGCAGGCAGGACCCAAGCAAAACCTGAGGGTGGAGGCACGTGTTGGCGGTGGATTCCAGTGACGTGGTGGATGTGAGTATTGGTGGTATTGACTTGTGGATGATAAAGATGATGAAAAGTTAATTAGAACGATTCCTAAAAGAGGTGTTGACTTGCACGTGAGGAAAGCCTAAGATGACAATGGAAAGTTAATGATGTTTTGTTGGGCGTGAATCAAAGGAAGTTTTAAAGGTTTTTGGAAGAGCTGTTGACTCCTTTGTGTGTGAAGGCTCTTGTAAGTTAGTGAGGTGAAAATGAAGTTGAGAAGCTAATGACGCGGTGCTGGGTGTGAGTTTACAAGGAGTTTTTTAAAGATTTGCAAATTTTTAAAGGGTTTTGACAAGATTTCTGACGTGTACTTGAGTGTCTTGAAGGCTCTTGTGACACGGTGAGGTGGAAATGAAATTGAGAAACCCTTTCAAACAGTGACCAAGGACTTTGTTCAATTGAAGCCTTTTTGTGAAGCTGAGTGAATTTGTTTGAAACAGTGATTTAAAAGAATTTGAACGTCCTGAAACTGTGAATGAAGAAACTTGAATGCTTTTGTGACACAGTGAAGGAAGCATATTTTGAGAAAGCTTCGTGAAACAATGGATTAGTGAAGAGTCTGAGAGGCTTCGTGGAAAAAAAGTGAAAAAAAAGACTCGTGAAGCAGTGAATGAAGCGTTAGGATGATGAAACAGTCAATAAAGGAGACTTCGAAAGGCTTCGTGAAACTGAACGAAGGGTCAGTTTGAAAAATTCTTGTGAAACGGTGAAAGAAGGTTCGAAGCCCAAATGAACCAGTGACGTTAAGACGAAACCCGAAGGAGAATTGAAGCCTTTGACACTCAGAAGAGATTCGAAGACCCTCTGTAATAAATAAATAAAATAATAAGGAGTAAAAAATCAGACACATATGAGAAGAAGTGAAATTTCCCGTTGTAGTGACTTAGGAAATGAGTGTTTGAAATTTTTTTGTTCTTAAGTGACTTAGATTAGAAGCCTTTTGAAGTAATCTAGAAATGAAGGTCTTTCTGAAATAATGTGAACAAGAAAACTATAAAAAAAAAAAAAAATAAAGTACAAAATTAAATCATATCAAAAGAAAACGAGGTATCAACGTGAAAAGAAAACGGAGAGGAGTAACGAAGGTAAAAGAGAAAAGGCAAGAGAGACGGAGAGGAAAAAAAAAAGAAATAATAAGAAATAGAAAGGAATGTGATAAAGAAGACAGACTAAACGTAAGGAACTAAAATAGAAGAAAGAGAGAAGAAGAAGATAATAAGAAGGGGAAATTAAAGAAGAAAGAAGTCTATATCACACACACACACACACACACACACACACACACACACACACACACACAGAAATTAAAGTGAAAATTAGAAAAAAATGATAAAATAACCTTACATGCATATACTCTAGACACACACACACACACACACACACACACACACACACACACACACACACACACACACACACACACACACACACACAGAGAGAGACGTATAAATGTATGTCTGTACGCTTACACACTTGGCAATCTATCGGTCAACTCAACCCTGGCCAAAAAAAAACTGACTAAAAAAAACAAAACCAAGATCAAGACTCAAGATCATCAGCTGACACACTGTAAACAAATGACGCAACCGCACTAACTATTACCCCACGTGGTCTGCGGCTCCCCAGACTCACCCAGGCTACCCTAGACACTCCCAGGCGTTCCCAAACAACCCCTGATAGAGTCCCACGTGTCCCCAATCAGTCCTTCAACCCAGACAGTCCCAAGGAAGTCCCAAAGTTAGATATCAGCAGTTTCCCCTTAGTAAGCCCCAGACTAACCAAGAAAGACCCAGTTGTTCGCAATCAGTCCTCTTTCCCAGGCAGTCCCCAGAAGGTCCCAAGATTTAGAAGTCCCCAGAGCTTACATAATTATCCCAGTCTTCCCAGTAAGTCCCAAAGAGACCCAGATAAGACCCAGTTGTCCACAATCAGTCCTCTTTCCCCAGGCAGTCCCCAGAAGGTTCCAAATCTTAGAAATCCTCCAGAGATTGTAAAAGTCCCCATGCTCTCCCCAGTAAGGCCCAGTAAGTCCCATTCAGCCTCAGCAGTCTAGGAAGCCCCCAGTGTATTCAGCAGTCCCCAGGGAGTCCTCAGAAGGTCCCTTAGAGCTTACGAAGGCCTCTAGTTGTCCCCAAGAAGTCCCATGCAGTCCCAGTAAGTCCCAAAAGACCCCAGTAAATCCCGGAACACTGCATAACAAGGCCTTAGACGTGTCAGCCCCACTAAATTAAATATTAAGGGTTATAGAAGACTCCCCAGCACCTTAGCCCCTTCAGGAAACGAAAACATATCTTAGTAGGTGTAAAGAAGCCCCCAAAAAGTTTTCAATAATATCTCCCTTAAGGTCTCCATGTTTTAGAAAGGCACAAATACCTGTGATCAGTGTTATTCGCCCCAGCAAGTTAAGACACCTCCCCTAGGTAACGAAACCCCAAGGACGTCTTTCTCTGCCCTCACATAGCTCCCCCAGAGGATAAAGAAGATTCCTTATTATATAGAAAGCCCTCTCCAGTGTTCCCCCAGGTGTAGAAACCTTAGGCTCCTCCCCAGCAGGAAAGGACAGGGTTAGTACAGTGCCCCAGTGTTGCCTGCTCAGAAACACACCCAAGGACGAGACAGAAACACGACAGTAAGTTTGTAAGATCCCAGTTTTTTAGACCCTCAGTTTTTGCAGTTTTAGATCACGTCTCTTTGAAGGTAAAGTCCCACAGTTAATCTAGACCCCATCCCCCTTACAGCACCCAAGCCCCCCGTCCTCCACCCCCAGGAAATAAAGGTTTTCTGCAGTTTGAGAACACGCCTCTTTGAAAATAAAGCTCCTGTCATACTAGACCCCTCCCCCCAGAGCATCCACTCCCCTCCCCCACCCTCCCTCCCCCCAGGAAATTAAGGATAGCTTCCAAATTTCACGTAGAAGAAAACTCCTGAGGTTTTTTTTTATGAATCCCCAGGAAATTGAGGGTAATTCTCAACCTTACGTGGGGAAAAAGTGATCTTTGCCAAACTCCCCAGGGAAAAAAAAGGAATAATGATGTTTTTGAATCGTAAACAAAGTAGAAAAATATGAATAAAATAAGTAAAACAAATTAACTAAAAAAAAAAAGGCCAGAAAAAGAAACGAACTAGATTTTCACGGAGCTAAAAGAAAAGAGAGGAAAAGAAAAGAAAATTGTGTCCCAATCTGGAAAACTGCCTGAAGATTGTCACGAAATTATAAAAGAAGCCAAACACCAACAACAACAACAAACAACAACAACAACAACAACAACAACAACAACAACAACAACAACAAACAAAACTACCTTATCACGTGCACATCCAAACACAACACACACACACACACACACACACACACACACACACACACACACACACACACACACATATACTCGCCGCTCAAGCACCGCTCAAACCCCCCTTGAGGCACCCCGGAGGACCTCACCCCATCACCCCATCACCAAGCACCCCTCCCCCTCCCCACACACACAAGAGGAGGCCTAGACCAGCATGGGGCGTGACTAGACAGCGCTGCCCTTAGGAGTAGGCTGACAGACGTGAGGCCATGGCGTGTGAGGCCCTAAGGGTACTGGAAGGGCGTGATGTTCCCTGCCGCCCTTGCCGCCCCTGCCACCCACGCCCACAGCCACGCACTCCCCTGGTAGGAATGGTGGTGGGGGTCGTGGTGGTGATGGTGGTGGTGCCTCTCCTCCCCCCGACGGCTGCATTGTGGCTAGGTGAGTGTCCGTGTGTTTGTGTGTCTGTTTGTGTGTTTCTATAAGGCAATGGCTGACTGGTGTTCAATGGATTGGTCATTTGGTTTTATTTATTTATTTTTTCTTTATTTATCCCCCCTCTGGTCCCCTCCACTCACCCCCTCTTTACTCCCCTCTGCCTTATCTCTCCACTCTTCTCTTCTCAACTTTCACTCCACTCTCCGCTCACTCCAGTCCTTACCCCCGTCCACTCATCATCTCTACTCAACCCCTCTCTACTTCCTCTCCTCTCTCTCCTCTCCCTCCTCCCAGCCTGCACTCACATAATTTACCCTGCTCTCCATCCTCTCCCCGGCAGGAGGGTGTGACGGCGCCCTGGGCATGGAGTCTGGCGGGATCCCTGACACAGCCATCACCGCCTCCTCCTCCCATGACCACATTGTCGGGCCGCACAACGCAAGGTAATTTGGCGCACCTGTTAACCCTTTTTTTTTCTATCACTGTCTGTTTATCAGTGAGTCTTTCTTTTATTATAATCTTGTTGCCTTTGGTCGTTGCCTCTTCTAGAAAAAGGAAAAAGAAAACAAACACCTGGCCTTGGTATTATAGATTTGTACAGGAAAACGTTATCCTGTATTTTATTTTTTTTTATCAGTGTGTCTATCTTTATTAGTGAATCTCATTTATTATAATTTTGTTGCCTTTTGTCGGTGCCTCTCCTAGAAAAAAAGAGAAACAAACACCTTGGTATAGATTAGTTAAGGGTTTTCAAAGACTACACACACAGAAAACGTGTTATGGTGCATCCAGTAAAGGGGTATTCACAGTTTACTTCAATTTTCGATGAGTAAAGTTTTCTAAGATTGGTTGAAGATAAGATTACACGTACCATTAGCTGTCAAAGGGTTAGTGAAAGGGTTGATTAGAGTTCCTTCTTCAGGTTGAGGTTTCTAGACACTTATCCTTTAATTTTTGATGATGGCTCTTGACCTCAATGGGCCTTCTTTATTATTATAGATTTTGTTCCCCTTGGCCGGTGCCCCTCCTACATAATAAATAGATAAATAAAATAAAATAAAAATAGTGGGCGTGCAGGTGTGGAATATTTGGCGTTTGTGGCTGTGGGTGGAATATTTACAAACTGTAGGAAGAATTTGAAATGAAGGATTGCTGGAAAGATTACTCGTACCATTAGCTGTCAAAGGGTTAGTTAAAGGGTTAAGTAGTCGTTCCTTCAGGTAGTGGCCGTGCAGGTGTGGTATATCTGGTGTTTGTGGTTCTAGGCACTGAAAGACTTGAAATGAAGGATACTAGTGATGGTTGGTGCACCTTTTGAATGCGGGTGAGGTGTCGTGACTCAGGGATATTTGCAGTACTGGGAGTGAAAAATCTGAAATACTTGCTTTTTTATATACTTTTCTAATTAGCGACATTTGAGTAGCTGTGGGTTCTCCTTGAGGGAAATTTGCAGTACAAGTAGTGAAAATGTTTGCTGTACTTTCTTTTTTTAATTGAGTACAGCACAGTGGGAGGAAGGAAGGAAGTAAAGAGAAAGAAAAGAAAGAAAAAGAGAAAAGAAAAGAAAAAAAGAATCTCGATCGTTAAGTTTCCATGGCTGGCGATGTGTGACCCAAACACACACACACACACACACACACACACACACACACACACACACACACACACACACACACACACACACACACACACACACACACACACACACACACACGAACAAGCAAACAAACTAAGGCAGCACGAAAGATTCTTCTGTAACTGTGACCTCTGTAACTGTAACCTTTGACCTGTGACCTCTGTCAATTGTGACCTGAAAACTGTTACGTGTATATAACGTGACCTGTGTGACCTGCAACTAATGTGACTTGTAGGCTTTGACCTGTTTGACCTGTGACCTGTGTAAATAAGGCTTGTGAGATAAATTACTACTACTACTACTACTACTACTACTACTATATATAAATAAGGCTTGTGAGAACTACTACTACTACTACTACTACTACTACTACTACTACTACTACTACTACTACTACTACTACTACTACTACTACTACTACTACTACTACTACTACTACTACTACTACTCTCTCTCTCTCTCTCTCTCTCTCTCTCTCTCTCTCTCTCTCTCTCTCTCTCTCTCTCTCTCTCTCTCTCTCTCTCTCTCTGTTATACACAAGAGTACTTTGCAGAATGTAAAACTCCAGTGTCTTTTTTTCAGTGAAAGGAAAGTTTTCAAAGTTTATTGTGTGTTTTCTCTTTTAACATTTTTTTCTGTACTTTTCTATTTTTTTCTCGGCGGCTTCGAGGAAAATAGGTCAATTTGCATTTATAATTTGAGGGACTGCGTGTTTCATTCGCCCAGACAGGACTTTGTTTTTTGTCGTATTTTTCTTTGTTTTTTTTTTTATATGGCTTGTTAAGTCCCGCATTCTGCTCTTGTCTTAAGCTTTACGTAACATAACGTAACCTAACATCATTTTACCTAACCTAACCTAACATAACCTAACCTAACATAACATAACATAACATAACATAACATAACATAACCTAACCTAACATAACGTAACCTAACATCATTTTACCTAACCTAACCTAACCTAACCTAACCTAACCTAACCTAACCTAACGTAATCTAACCTAACCTAACCTAACCTAACCTAACCTAACCTAACCTAACACACACCAACTCCCCCCCACACACCCACCCACACCCACCTATCCCCACACTGTCCCCACCCAACCTAACCCTCCCTGCCCCCCATACCACCACCACCGTGCCCCGACACACACGCACAGACGCAGTACTGAGAGGAAGGAAATATAAATAAATGCAAAATTAAGGCAGCGAGAACTGGAGGGGAACTGAGGAGATGTAATCGAACCTGCATGAGGAAAATTGGGAACGGTGGATGTAAACGACTAACTACTGAAGGGAGAGAGAGAGAGAGAGAGAGAGAGAGAGAGAGAGAGAGAGAGAGAGAGAGAGAGAGAGAGAGAGAGAGAGAGAGTCAGAGAGAGAAATGGTTATAGGGTAAAGACAGAGGCAGACAGAGACAAATAGAAACACATACACACACACACACACACACACACACACACACACACACACACACACACACACACACACACACACACACACACACACACACACACACACACACACACACAGGTCACGTGGGTGTGGTGTCAATACAGTAACTCTCTCTCTCTCTCTCTCTCTCTCTCTCTCTCTCTCTCTCTCTCTCTCTCTCTCTCTCTCTCTCTCTCTCTGATTCTTCCACTTTTACCCTTTCTTTTTCTGCTTTTCCTCTTTTTCTTTCTTTTTTTCCTTTCTGATCGATTTTTTTCCTGTTTCCCCTTCTTGTTTTTAATAGATTTTCCCTCTTTTCCATTCCTTCATTCTTTTCTCTCTCTTATCCCCTGATTTTCTCATTCATTTGGTATTTTTTTCCTTTTTCCACCAGTTTTTCTCCCCAGCTTTTCTATATTTTCCTCCTCCCTTTCCCGTTTTTCCCTGTTTTCCTCGTTTTATTCCTCTTTTCCTGTGTTTTCTCTTATTTTCCCTGCTTTTCCTATTTTCACCCTATTTTCCCTGCTTTTTCCCGTGTTTTCCTCCTATTTCTCCTGTTTTCCTCCTATTTTCCCTGTTTTTCCCCTGTTTTTTCCCTATTTTCCCTGCCTTTTCCTTGTTTTTTCCCCTATTTTCCCTGTTTTTCCTCTTGTTTCCCCTCTGGTCTTGCTGGTGTGTATCCGCTGCGGGACGTGTTTCCCCTCGCTTGTGTTTGACAGCTGCTGCTCTTGTGCTGTGTGTGTGTGTGTGTGTGTGTGTGTGTGTGTGTGTGTGTGTGTGTGTGTGTGTGATTCTCGTTGTTGTTGTTGTTGTTGTTGTTGTTGTTGTTGTTGTTGTTTTTCCTCCTCCTCCTCCTCCTCCTCCTCCTCCTCCTCCTCCTCCTCCTCCTCCTCCTCCTCCTCCTCCTCCTTTTCTACCTTTTATCTAATGTTTATTTATATCACTTCTGTTGTTACTTCTTTCCTCCTCCTCCTCCTCCTCCTCCTCCTCCTCCTCCTCCTCCTCCTCCTCCCTATTTTTCTCCTTCTCTTCTTCTCTCCTTCTCGTACTGTGTGTAATCATCATTAATTTCCTTACTCCCCTCACACACACACACACACACACACACACACACACACACACGCACACGCACACACGCACACACGCACACACAATTACCTTCCCTCCTCCTGGTATCAGTAACAATGTTTTTCACCGCCAAGTTAGAATGAATGACTTGTCCATCTACTTACTCACTGCACAAACCACCACCACCACCACCTTGTTGTTGTTGTTGTTGTTGTTGTTGTTGTTGTTGTTGTTGTTGTTGTTGTTGTTGTTGTTGTTGTTGTTGTTGTTGTTGTTGTTGTTGTTGTTGTTGTTGTTGTTGTTGTTGTTGTTGTTGTTGTTGTTGTTGTTGTACTTCTTCTTCTTCTTCTTCTTCTTCTTCTTCTTTCCTCTTTCCTGTTCTTGTTCTTGTTCTTCATGTTCTTCTTCTTCTCTTAGTCCAGTGGGGGCAAGAGATGTGTTGCTGTTTGTCTTCCTTTGTATTCCTCCTCCTCCTCCTCCTCCTCCTCCTCCTGTTTGTTTCATTATATTTTTTTATTTGTGTTTTCTTTTAATTCTGCTTTAAAAAAATACAATGTTCGTTTTGTAGTTTTAAAAATAATTTCTTGTTTTTCTTTTCCTTTTTCTTTTCCTTTGATTTTCTATATAATGAAAATAATAAAAGAAAATATATGAGGGGAAAAGTTTAAATCGTTGCATAGATCGAGAGAGAGAGAGAGAGAGAGAGAGAGAGAGAGAGAGAGAGAGAGAGAGAGAGAGAGAGAGAGAGAGAGCGCTCAATTAAACAGGATCAGAATACTATAAAGTCTCTCTCTCTCTCTCTCTCTCTCTCTCTCTCTCTCTCTCTCTCTCTCTCTCTCTCTCTCTCTCTCTCTCTCTCCCTGCCTACCTCCCCTCTTTCCCACCTCCCTCATCCTCCTCCCTCCCTTTTCCCCCTCTTTTCCTCTCTTTTTCCCTTTTCCCCTCTCCCTCTCCCTCTCCCTCTCCCTCTCTCTCTCTCTCCTCGTGTAGGGTGACTGGTAAAAAATGGTCGTTGAGAGAAGGGATGTATCGAGCAAGTGAGGGGAGTGGGAGAGGGGAGAGGGAGTGGGAGAGAGGGAGAGGGAGAGGGAGAGTAAGGGAGAGCACAAGAGCAGAGGAGAGAGCAGGTTAGATAAGCGAGAGAGAGAGGAGGAAAGAGGGGAGAGGAAAGTGAGAGGGGAAAATGATGCAGAGGGAGGAAAGGAGGAAAAGGGAGAGAAAGAGAGAGGAAGGGAGAGAAGGTCAGATAAGAAGAGGGAGAGGGGAGAGGTGGAGAAGAATGAGGGAGAGAGAGAGATTGGAAGAAATTGTTGTTTAAATGGTCTCTCTCTCTCTCTCTCTCTCTCTCTCTCTCTCTCTCTCTCTCTCTCTCTCTCTCTCTCTCTCTCTCTCTCATTGCTTCTGTCAAGGTTTGTGTCATTTCCCATTTATCCGTTTTCTTTTTTCCTCTTCTTTCTTTGTCCTCCTCCTCCTCCTCCTCCTCCTCCTCCTCCTCCTCCTCCTCCTCCTCCTCCTCCTCCTCCTCCTCCTCCTCTTCATTAGCTTCCTCACTCGCTCGGAAATTACGTTGTCATATTTAGAGATTTTG
>NC_087190.1:13109103-13116603 GCF_035594125.1 Scylla paramamosain
AGGAGGAGGAGGAGGGAAAAATGATCGAGTTTCCTTATTTACCAAACTTGTTATCATTGTTATCTCTTCGTCACTTATCAATTTTGTCTGCCAGGTCATCCTCCTCCTCCTCCTCCTCCTCCTCCTCCTCCTCCTCCTCCTCCTCCTCCTCCTCCTCCTCCTCCTCCTCCTCCTCCTCCTCGTCGTCGTCATCGTCATTAGCAAATCCATGGTCTTATTCACGATTTGGAAACAGAGAGAGAGAGAGAGAGAGAGAGAGAGAGAGAGAGAGAGAGAGAGAGAGAGAGAGAGAGAGAGAGAGAGAGAGAGAGAAATGGGGACAAAAAAAGCGGGTCGGGGTGAAAAAAATGGGAGTAGGAGGAGGAGGAGGAGGAGGAGGAGGTGGAGGAGAAGAGGAAAGAAATGGAAAGGAGGAGGAGGATTGGAAGATAATCCTGCCATCCTGAAAGAGTGGAGGAGGAGGAGGAGGAGGAGGAGGAGGAGGAGGAGGAGGAGGAGGAGGAGGAGGAGGATAGGGTGGAGACGGGAAGATAAAAAAAAAGGGAAAAAAACTCTCTCTCTCTCTCTCTCTCTCTCTCTCTCTCTCTCTCTCTCTCTCTCTCTCTCTCTCTCTCTCTCTCTCTCTCTCTCTCTCTCGCTCACTAACTTTTGGTGCACCCTTTACACCTGAGTACGAGCACAGGTGGAGGGGATGCCGTGAAGTTATCCACATAATTATTCCACTAGCGGGTTCCGAACTTGGCAGGTGAGTGATGTGGTTGAGAGAGCGTTACCTGAGCCAATTAGCACTTAGTGGATTAGTGAGTTTACCTACCTGGGTTGTAACGAATTAATTAGGGCGAGAGCTGTTAGTGTGTAGTGCAGTTGTATGTAGCGCGGTAGTTTGTGGCATCTCCGTCTCCCATCTCCACTACTTTCCAAAGGCTGTAGGTGAAGTGACGCGTGTCCTCAAGGGTGTTTTTACGGTTCTAGTGACAGATCAAGAGTTTTAGGTTGTTAATAGGAGAGTCTTTGAGAACCAGCTAGTCTCTGTGGCTTTGGAAAATACTGGTGGTGGTGACGCTGGTTTTGAAGTGTTTTTACGGTTCTAGTGACAGGTTAGCAAGATTACTACATTATAAGCTGAGAAACACTCTTAAGAACTCGGTCAGTCATCTCTGTGGCCTTTGAAAACAGTCGAGGAAAGAGACAAAGGCGATTTCAAGGTTATTTTATGGTTCTAGTGACAGATTAACAAGATTTCTACATTACTAATAGGAGAAACACTCTTAAGAACTCGGTCAGTCATCTTTGTGGCCTTTGAAAACAGTCGAGGAGAGAGAGAGAGGCGATTTCAAGGTAGTTTTTACGGTTCTAGTGAGAAATTAACAAGATTTCTATGTTACTAATAGGAGAAACACTCTTGAGAACTCGGTTAGTCATCTCTGTGGCCTTTGAAAATAGTCGAGGGGAGAGATAAAGGCGATTTCAAGGTAGTTTTTACGGTTCTAGTCACAGATTAACAAGATTTCTACATTACTAATAGGAGAAACACTCTTGAGAACTCGGTTAGTCATCTCTGTGGCCTTTGAAAACAGTCGAGGAAAGAGACAAAGGCGATTTCAAGGTTATTTTATGGTTCTAGTGACAGATTAACAAGATTTCTACATTATAAACTGGAGAAATAGTCGTAAGAACCCGGTCAGTCATCTCTGTGGCCTTTGAAAACAGTCGAGGAGAGAGAGATAAAGGCGATTTCAAGGTAGTTTTTACGGTTCTAGTGAGAGATTAACAAGATTTCTACATTACTAACAGGAGAAACAGCCTTGAGAACCCGGTCAGTCATCTCTGTGGCCTTTGAAAACAGTCGAGGAAAGAGAGAAGCGATTCTAAATGCTGGCTTTAAGGTGAAACAAGTAATAATTTTGACTTGATAGAAATATGAGTCTTTTTAAGTAAGAGTGAAGGGAGAAAGTTACAGAGGCGAGACTGAGGTGGCGTGGGCACGTGAGCTGGAGAGGCGAAGGTGTTGTTGTTGTTGTTGTTGTTGTTGTTGTTGTTGTTGTTGTTTTTGTCCTTTTTGCTTTTGTTTATCTTCCTCCTCCTCCTCCTCCTCCTCCTCCTCCTCCTCCAGGGTCACTTGCGGGAGAAGCGTATCAGGCCTGGAAAGTATTGCTGCTGCTGCTATTGTTGTTGTTGTTGTTGTTGTTGTTGTTGTTGTTGTTGTTCCCTGTCCTGTTTTACCACCAGAGGGAGTCGCGTCGCTGCCATGAATGAGTAATGCCCCCTCCTCTCTCTGCCCCTCTTCCCTCCCCTCGCCTCCCCTCGCCTCCTCTCTCCCCTCTCACTGTACTTCGGCCAGGACTCGCATAAGAATTGGGTCTCGTCCCCGCCAGAAGTTTGGGGCGCCCTTGGGGGAAGAACGGCAAGGGAAAGCACGGCAGGGGAGACAAGAGGAAGCAGGAGGGAGACAAGGGAAATGGAGGGAGGTATAGGAACGAGAGGAACCCCATCTACTGGAGGCTGTGGTGTAGGAACCTTACTAAGCATCTCCTCCTCCTCTTCCTCCTCCTCCTCTACTTTCTAGCTTCCAAGGCCACAAAGATGATTAGCTGGGTTCTCATGAGTGTTTCTCCTGTCAGTAATGTAGAAATTGTATTAATCTGCCGCTAGAAATGAAGAAAAACAACCTTAACAGTCCGTGTGGGATTTGAAGTGGAGTCTTTTGAGTGCAGTGGAGGTGCGGCGCGGCGGGAAGGGGTGTTCAGAATATGGGACTTGTTTTTTTTCTGTCACTGTTTCTTTGGTACGTCTTTCATTCATCCTTCACCACTCTGAGACACCGAGACGGGTAGTTTTGATAAGGGCAAAGTCGAGAGAAGGAAGAAAGGAAGGAAGGAAGGAAAGAAGGAAGGAAGGCAGGCAGGCAGGAGTGTTTACAAAATCAATGAAAGAAGGAAGGAAGGAATATTCACAAAAAAACAATAAGTAGAAGGAAAAAGAAGGGAAATAGGATGACGGCAAACAAAAATAAAGAAAAGAAGTAGAAAAAAAGAAAACGGGAGAGATATAAAACAAAACAATGAAAGTAGGAGAAGAAAGGAAAGAAGGAGTGATGCCAAACAAAAACAATGAAAAAGTAGGAATAGAAGGAAAGAAGAAGAGAAACAAAACAAAAACAATGAAATAAAGTAGAAAAGAAGGAAAGAGGAATGAAACGAAACAAAAACAATGAAAGAAAGTAGGAATAGAAGGAAAGAAGAAGAGAAACCAAACAAAAACAATGAAAGAAGAAGAGAAACCAAACAAAAACAATGAAATAAAGTAGAAAAAGAAGGAAGTGAAAGGAATGAAACCAAACAATAACAGAGAGAAAGCAGAAAAAGAAGGAAAATGAGAATGACACTAAAAAAGAAAGAAAGAAAGTAAGAAAAAGAAGAAAGACAAGAGAAAAAACAAACAAAAAAAGAACAGAAACAGGAAAAAAAATCAAGAAAACAAGAATGACACCGAAGTAGGAAAAAAATAAGAAAAGAACAAAAAAATAAGAAAAGAATTAACAGAAAGAAAAAAGGGAGTCAGAAATATTCTCCCTACTTTCCTTTTTCCTGCCATGACCTGTGTGTGTGTGTGTGTGTGTGTGTGTGTGTGTGTGTGTGTGTGTGTGTGTGTGTATGTCCAGCGTGTTCCCCGTGTTAGGCCAGTGTGTGTGAGGCCCCGGGGTGTTCTCAAGGGCGTGATGGGTGCTTGGGGACCTCCTCTGTTTCCAAACCCTCACACCTTTTACCCTTTCTGTTCCTGACCCTGCTGTGTGTGTGTTTGTGTGTGTGTGTGTGTGTGTGTGTGTGTGTGTTGACTGGTCTTTCTTTTCCTTGTGTTTTAGTTTTTGTTGCTAATATTTGAAAGCATGTTGTTGTTGTTGTTGTTGTTGTTGTTGTTGTTGTTGTTGTTGTTTTCTCTTCTCTCCTCATCTCTCCTCTCTCTTCGTTCCTCCCTCCCTCCTTCCCTCCCTTCAGCATTCACAACTCCCCCATCCCTCCCTCTCGCCCTTTGCTGCAGTGGTGGTGGTGGTGGTGGAGGGGAAGGAGAGGGGGAAGTCGGCATGCCTTCAGACTCCCTCCCTCCATCTCTCCTCCCCTCCCCCTCCCATCCCCTCCTCTCCTCCCTCTCTCTTCGTCTCCTCTGCCTCTCCCCTTCTCCCTCTCCCCTCTCTCCTCCCTCTCCCTTCTCTCCTCCCTCTCCCCTCTCTTCTCCCTCTCCCCTCTCTTCTCCCTCTACCCTCCCCTCTCTTCTCCCTCTCCCCTACCCCCTCCCCCTCCCCCCTTCCCTCTGCCCTTGACCTAACACTAAGCATTCTAAGCACCGTCAGTTGTTCAGAATTAGTCTCTCTCTCTCTCTCTCTCTCTCTCTCTCTCTCTCTCTCTCTCTCTCTCTCTCTCTCTCTCTCTCTCTCTCTCTCTCTGTTCCCTCATCCAATTATCTCTCTCCCTCCTTTATTCTTCCCTCCTCTGTCTCTTTCTTTTTCTCTTTCTTGTTTCTCCTTCTCTTTCTCTGTTTCCTTTTTCTTTTTCTCTTTCTGATTCTCTCGTTCTCTTATTCTCTCTCTTTCTTTGTGTTTGTTTTTGTTTCATTTGGTGTTCTTACTTTAATTGTGTGTGTGTGTGTGTGTGTGTGTGTGTGTGTGTGTGTGTGTGTGTGTGTGTGTCTTCTTTTTCTTCTTCTCCTTCTTCTCCTCATTCTTCTCCTTCTCTTCCTCCTCTTCCTCCTTCTTCCCTGTACTACTTAACTGTTTTCCTGTAATTACTTCCATTTATAAGGGTCGTTAGGTAAAAGGAGGGGGAGGAGGAGGAGGAGGAGGAGGAGGAGGAGGAGGAGGAGGAGGAGGAAAGAAAAAAATATATATAACACTTGATGTATGAATGTATGCATGTATGTATGTATGTATGCACGTGAATAAAATGAGGAAGAAGAAGAAGAAGAAGAAGAAAAAGAAGAAGAAGATAATTAGAAAACAAAATTCTGGAAGGAGGAAGGAGGAGAAGAAGAAGAAGAAGAAGAAGAAGACGAAGAAGAAGAAAAACAACAACAACAACAACAACAACAACAACAACAACAACAACAAGGAGGAGGAGGAAGAGAATAAGATTAGCAGTTATAAGACAAATGCTGGAAGGAAATAGAGAAGAAGAAGAGGAAGAAGAAAAAAAGGAGGAGGAGGAGGAGGAGGAGGAGGAAGGGGGAGTAGGAGGAGAAAAAGAAGAACAAAAAGAAGAAAATGAATAACAAGAATAAGGAGAAAAGGATCAAAGAGAGATGCAATTATTAGAGAAATGCTGGAAGGATGAAGAAGAGGAGGAGGAGGAGAGGAAGAAGAAGAAGAATAAGAAGAAAAAGAAGAAAGAAGAAGAAAAAAGAAGAGGAGCAACAACAAGGAAAAGAGAGAAAAAAAGAAAATAATAGTAGAAGAAGAAGAAGAAGAAGAGTAGTTGAAGAAGAAGAAGAAGAAGAAGAAGAAGAAGAATCACAGAACAGTAATTAAGAGACAAAAAATAATAGAAAAAAAGAAGAAGAAGAAGAAGAAGAAGAAGAACACGACGAAGATGACGACCAAGAGGAGGAAGAGGAAGAGGAGGAGGAGAAGGATGGGAGGGAGGGGGGAAGGCAGTGCTATTCCACACAAAGAGGCGAATCACTCCTTCATTTGTTACAGCAGCAGGTCCTGTCATTACTGGTTCCGTGTTATTACTGGTCTGGCCTCGGCTGGTCTGGAGTGGCCTGGGCTGGTCTTCCCTCCTCACCACTAATCCTTCACGGTATTGTTAGCCAGAGAGAGAGAGAGAGAGAGAGAGAGAGAGAGAGAGAGAGAGAGAGAGAGAGAGAGAGATGGACATTGTTAATACTGTAAGGAAAAATAGATGAAGGGAAAATCGAAATGAAACTAAACTAGTAAATTTGTAAATAAGCGAAAGAAAATTAGGAAAAAACAAACAGACAAACAAACAGAAGAAACAGACAGACTGACAAACAAACAGATAGACAGACAAACAGACAGACAGACAAACAAACACAGACATACACATGACATACAGACACACAGACAAACAAACGCAGAAAAACATACATACATACATACATACATACAGACAGACAGACAGACCGACAGAAAAGCAAATAGGAAAACAGATACGCAGGACAAACATAGACAAACAAACAAACAAACAAACAAACAAACAAACAAACACAAAACAAAAAACACACAAACAAACAGAAAACAAACAAACAAACAATCTAACACAAACAATTATTTATTTTCTTCATTTCCAGGAGTCGTATTACCTCTCTCTCTCTCTCTCTCTCTCTCTCTCTCTCTCTCTCTCTCTCTCTCTCTCTCTCTCTGGGCGTCACGGGGGAGCACCCATTACGAGATTTATGGTCGTTATTAGCGAATTAAGCGAAGGCGCTGTGGCTTGTTTAGCGAGACGGGGGGAGGGAGGGGAGGGAGAGGGAGGAGGAAGAGGAGAGAGGAGAGGGAGAGGAAGAGGAAGGTAGGATGTTTAGGAGGATATGCGGTCTCTCTCTCTCTCTCTCTCTCTCTCTCTCTCTCGTAGTAGTAGTAGTAGTAGTAGTAGTGTCGGTAGTTATTATGAAGATACTACTACTACTACTACTACTACTACTACTACTACTTACCACTTCTACTACTACAAATAATAATAATAATAATAATAATAATAATAATAATAATAATAATAATAATAATAGTAGTAGTAGTAGTAATAATGATAATAGCAGCACAGTTACATAGGCGTCATTACATTACAGAGTCAGATAATTTTAACTGAAGCGCTAATCTGAATCTGATTTCCCTCAATAAGAGAGAGAGAGAGAGAGAGAGAGAGAGAGAGAGAGAGAGAGAGAGAGAGAGAGAGAGAGAGAGAGAGAGAGAGAACGTACATTACCTTTTCTTTAAATAAGGAACATATTTCAATTATCAAATAAAAAAAACTGAGGTTGGAATTTTTTTTTTACTTTTTGAGACTCGGATCAATCAAATCATTCAAATTCTTGCCAGTAAAAATTTCCTTCAATGTTGCAGAATGTGGAATCATGAAAGCCGCAAGAGGAATATTCTCATCAACTCTAATGCAGTTCAAATCATTTCCCTCCAAAAAGTCTTCTATACCAAACACGTGCGAGGAAAGAAGAGGTGGTGCAAATTTTCCCCTGCGTGACTCCAGCGCGGCCCACAAAGGCAGTCTGGGGGAGTTGATGGGTAACAGAGATACAGGACTGCGTTACTGTACTTTGTCTCGTCTCTGTAGTCATTTCCCGCCAATTCTCGCCTTTAAGTGGGTAGTGGTCAACATTAAGGGAGGGTCAGTAAATAGCATCATCCTTACTGTACTTTGTCTTGTCTGTTGTCATTTCCCGCCAATTCTTGCCTGTAACAGGGTAATTATTGTCATCACAGAATTTAGTTGATCTTACATTGAGTAATACTGTAAACTGTTGAGAGAGAGA
>NC_087190.1:13121603-13126603 GCF_035594125.1 Scylla paramamosain
AAATGATAGACTTATATTGAAAATGTGTGTGTGTGTGTGTGTGTGTGTGTGTGTGTGTGTGTGTGTGTGTGTGTGTGTGTGTGTGAAGGGAATTTTTGCAGGAAAGGAATATTTCAAAGCGATGAGAAAGAGGATGAAGAGGAGGACGACTACGAAAGAGGAGGAGGAGGGGGAGGAGGAGGAGGAGGAGGAGGAGGAGGAGTAAATAAGATGAAGGAAGTTTGCTTAATGGATAACTTCGAGGAGAGAGAAGAACAACCTAACCTAACCTAACCTAACCTAACCTAACCTAACCTAACCTTACCTAAACTTAATCTAACCTGAAGGAGGAACAAGCACAAGCACACCTGTTGTTTGTGGAGGAGGAGGAGGAGGAGGAGGAGGAGGAGGAGGAGGAGGAGGAGGAGGAGGAGGAGGAGGAAATGTAGATAATGATAATAGAGGAATATTAATAAGAGAGAGAGAGAGAGAGAGAGAGAGAGAGAGAGAGAGAGAGAGAGAGAGAGAGAGAGAGTTGTCCCGTCCGCGCGTCACTCATCTTTTCACGACCGCTAACTTTGTGCGCGAATTTATCTTCAGGTGCAGTCCGAGGCTTCAGTGGTGTCTCGAAGCCTTGGCTAACACGTGCTCCGAACCAAACTTTGCCAACCCGCTTTATTGTTATGGATAGAGCGGCGGAGCGAGGCGGGACGTGTTTCGCTAGTGTTCCGTTAAGGTTCGTTCAGTGGTTCGTTAGGTTTTTTTGAGATTCGCTCGTGATTCGCTGTTTCGTTTAGTGGTTTGATATGCTCTGAGTTTTTGCTTTGTTTCGTTGTTTCGTTCATTGTTTCGTTAGGTTTTTTTTAGTTTTCGCTTGTGTTTCGTTAAGCTTCGTTCAGTGGTTCGTTATATTTACTGAGTTTCCCTAGTGTTTCGTTAAGCTTCGTTCAGTGGTTCGTTATATTTACTGAGTTTCCTTAATGTTTCGTTAAGCTTCGTTCAATGGTTCGTTATACTTACTGAGTTTCCTTAATGTTTCGTTAAGTTTCGTTCATTGTTTCGTTATACTTACTGAGTTTCCCTGGTGTTTCTCGTTAAGCTTCGTTCAGTGGTTCGTTATATTTACTGAGTTTCCCTAGTGTTTCGTTAAGCCTCGTTCAGTGGTTTGTTATATTTACTGAGTTTCTCTAGTGTTTCGTTAAGCTTCGTTCAATGGTTCGCTATACTTACTACTGAGTTTCACTAGTGTTTCAGTGTTTCGTTCAAAGATTCATTATACATTTTTTTTTTAGTTTTGCTAGTGTTTCGTTAAGGTTCGTTCAATATTTCGTTATATTTTCATACTTATTTACTTTAAAACAACAGTCAGTAGTAGTTTTATGTTCCCCGTGTCCGCGTGGCCCCGTGTCCCTGCGTGTTTGTGTCCCCGTGTCTCCTTGTCTGTGTTTCCCGTCTCTGTTTCCCCTGTCTGTGTCCCTCTCCCCGTGTCCCCGTGTGTCAGTGTGTGCGTCTGTGTCTGTGTCCCTCTCCCCGTGTCCCCGTGTGTCCGTGTGTCAGTGTCTGTGTGTGTCTGTGTCCCTCTCCCCGTGTCCCCGTGTGTCCGTGTGTCCGTGTCTGTGTGTCTGTGTCTGTGTCCCTCTCCCCGTGTCCCCGTGTGTCCGTGTGTCCGTGTGTCCGTGTCTTCACCTGCCTGAATTAATTAACTAAGACAGTGGAATCTTGTAATCTAAATTAAGCCTTATTGTCAGTGGCGCTTAGGGCGAAATTAGAACGTAAACTAGCACCACATTGACCTTTAGACGCCAAGACGTTTAGGAGGAGGAGGAGGAGGAGGAGAAGGAAGAAGAAGAGGAAGAGGAGGAGGTGGTGATGGTGGTGGTGTTTCGTGGAATGTAATCTGAGGCGTGTTAGGATGTTACAGTGATGGATGGAGGAGGAAGAGGAGGAGGAGGAGGAGGTGGTGGTGGTGGTGGTGGTGGTGGTGGTGGTAGAGGAGGAGAGAGAAAGATAGGAGTAATAGAGAAGAGTTAGTAGGAGGAGGTGGAGGAGGAGGAGGAGGAGGAGGAGGAGGAGGATAGATAGTAAGAAGTAAGAGAGAGAGAGAGAGAGAGAGAGAGAGAGAGAGAGAGAGAGAGAGAGAGAGAGATAAAAGTACATTAAATAAGAAGGAACAGGAAAGCAAACTAGAAAGAAGAGGAACAAGAAGAAGAAGAGGAGGAGGAGGAGGAGGAGGAGGAGGAGGAGGAGAAAAAATACCAAACAAGAAGCAAAAAGAAGAACAAGAGAAAGAGGAAGAGGAGGAAGACGAAGAAGAAGCAAGAGGAGGAAGATAAAAAGTAAAAGGAAGAGAAAGAGGAACAAAAAACAAGAAAAAAGAAGAAGAAGAGAAAGACGAGTAAGAGGAGGAGGAGGAGGAAGAGAACCAAGAAAAAAAGAAAATAAAGAATAAGAAGAGGAAGAAGAAGAAGAGTAAGACAAGTAAGAGGAGGAAGACAAAACAAGAAGAAAAGAAAATGAAGAATAAGAAGAGAAAGAAGAACAGGAAGAAAAGGAAGAAGAAAAACAGTAAAAAAAAGAAGAGTAATAGGATAAGAGGAGGAAGAGGAAGAGGAAGAGGAAGAGGAAGAGGAAGGCAGGACTAGTGTTCGTTTCCTCGTATTTTGTTTTGGTATTGGAATGTTTTAGAAGCGCTTCGAAACACACCAGGTGAAATATTATGCTTCGCTCGGCTCAGGCCCCGAATTGAAGGCGTGGGCGGGGTGGGGGCGGGTGGGGGGGGAGCTGGAGTGGGCGGAGGGGTGGTAGTGAGTTGGGGCGGGCAAGATGGGGGCGGGATGTTTCGGAAGCTAGATGGTGTAGTAGTAGTGGTGGTGGTGGTGGTGGTGGTGGTGGTGGTAATAGTTGTTGTGGGTGGTGATGGTGGTGATAGTAGTAGTAGTAGTAGTAGTTATTACGACATTAATTGATAAAGCACATGGGTGAGAGAGAGAGAGAGAGAGAGAGAGAGAGAGAGAGAGAGAGAGAGAGAGTTCCCGCATCCTCAGTACACTCCAACACCACTTACGGAGACAACACCACTTAAAAGAGTTTCAACACCACTTACGGAGAATTCAACCCCATTTAAAGGGAATCAACACCACTGAAGGAGATTTAACACTACTTAAGAAAAAAGAACACCACTTAACCATATTGCAACACCACTTAAGGAGAATCAACACCATTTAAAGAGGATTCAACACCACTTAAGGAGAATTCAACACCACTTAAGGAGAATCAACACCATTTTAAAGAGGATTCAACACCACTTAAGGAGAATTCAACACCACTTAAGGAGAATTCAACACCACTTAAGGAGAATCCAACACCACTTAAGGAGAACTGAACACCACTTTAATGAGAATCAAGTGGGCGGGAAAATGGGAAAATTGAATAGATTCCTGAACCGATTTCGAGTGTCTAAGATGCAGATTATAAAGTTTAGGCCTAAGAGAGAGAGAGAGAGACAGAGAGAGAGAGAGAGAGAGAGAGAGAGAGAGAGAGAGAGAGAGAGAGAGAGAGAGAGAGTTTAAAGTTCCCTTACCATATTACTTTTTTTTTTCTTTTTTTTCCCCTAGCCAGTGTTAAAGTTGGCTGGTTGGGATCTGTTTGTCTCTTAAAACTGTGTAACCTTTATTTAGGATCACGTTTCAAGGTGCCCAAGGTGTTTCAAGGTAGTGTAGGTGCTGTTAATGTATTTGTAGGTGTTTTGATGTGTTTTGGGCTAATTTTGTGTGTTTTTTGTGTGTTTTTTTTAGTGTTTTTTTAAATTTTTAAGTGTTTGTAAGGTTATCTACGTGTTTTAAGGTGATTTTTGGGTGTTTTTTGGTGTGTTTACGTGTTTCAAGGTTAGTGCGCCCTGCCTCGGTGTTCATCTCTGCCTCCTTCACCTCGCCAGTCGTGTTTCGTGGTTAGGTTTTGGTTTGTTCGTTTGTTTGTTTTGTTTTTGCTTTTTTTTTGTTTTTCTTTTCGTGTTTGAAGATTTTTTTTTTGAGTTTTATTTATTTATTTATTTTTTTTTATTTTTGTAATATTTTTTTTTTTGAGTAATTCTTGTGGGTTTATTGAAGTGGTAGTCTCTCTCTCTCTCTCTCTCTCTCTCTCTCTCTCTCTCTCTCTCTCTCTCTCTCTCTCTCTCTCTCTCTCTCTCTCTCTCTCTCTCTCTCTCTCTCTCTCTCTCTCTCTCCAATACAGTGAATCACGCGGCCTTCTATTCTCCTTCCCCTTCTCTCTCTTTCTCTCCCTCCCTCTTCCTCTTAATACTAATACCTGCTCCTCCTCCTCCTCCTCCTCCTCCTCCTCCTCCTCCTTCTCCTCCTCCTCCTCCTCCTCCTCCTCCTCCTCCTCTTCTTCTTCTCCCTCACCACAACATTACTTCCCTAATCCGTATCACATAATGCATACGTGTGTGTGTGTGTGTGTGTGTGTGTGTGTGTGTGTGTGTAATAAGGAGGGGAAAAAAATCAGCTAAAGTCTAAATAATCTTCTTCCATCACGCTGAGAGGAGGGAAAAAAAGAGAGGGGGAAAAAAGTGAGAGTGAGAGGAGTAGGGGGGAGAGAGGGGGAGAAGTGTGGGGGGGACGCATAAAGGCTGAATGAGAATTACTTTTTCCCTTGTGTTTGGTTTGTTCGTTCGTTCGTTCGTTTGTTTGTTTGTTTGTTTGTTTGTTTGTTTGTTTGTTTTTGGTTTGTCTATTTTTCTTTCTTCCTTCCTTGCTTCTTTTACTGTTTTGTTTCTTTCTTTACTTCCTTCGTTTCTTCATTTTCTTCCTTCTTTCCTTCTCTTTTCTTTCATTTCTTTCTTTACTTCCTTCATTTCTTCATTTTCTTCCTTCTTTTCTTCTCTCTTTTACTGTCATTTCTCTTTCATCTTTCTTTCATTTCGTCATTTCTTCATTTTTTCTTAATTTTCTCCTTCATTTCTTCATTTTTCTTCATTTTCTACTTCATTTCTTCCTTTCTTCATTTTTTCTCAATTTTCTCCT
>NC_087190.1:13141603-13156603 GCF_035594125.1 Scylla paramamosain
TTTCTTCCTTTTTTCCTTCCTTCCATATTTCTAGTCATTTTTTCTCTTTCCTCCTTTCTCATTTCTTTCCTTTTCTCATTTTTCTTGCATTTATTTCTTGTCTCCTCATCCCCCTTCGTTATTTTCCTCCTTTTCATCTTTTCCTTCTTTCCTTCTTTCATTTCTTCCTCCCTCCTTTCCTTCCCTCTTTCATTCTCTCCTTCTGTTTCCCCTGTGCCCTAAATCTTCTTTTTTTCCTTCTTTCCCTCCTTCATTCCTCCTCCTCCTCCTCCTCCTCCTCCTCTTCTTCCTCCTCCTCCTCCATAATTCACTTTACGACTTGCATCTTCCTTTCTTCCCCGTGTCTCTTCCTCCTCCTCCTCCTCCTCCTCCTCCTCCTCCTCCTCCTCCTCCTTCCCTTTCCATCCTCACCCAACCATTCTTTCTGTCTACTTTACCTCCTCCTCCTCCTCCTCCTCCTCCTCCTCCTCCTCCTCCTCCTCCTCCTTCTCCCGAGGGCGCGGAGGTCCACTGGCTAGGTCTTAGCGTGAAGTAATGTCAGATGCACACTAGGAGGAGGAGGAGGAGGAGGAGGAGGAGGAGGAGGAGGAGGAGGAGGAGGAGGAAGAGGAGGAAGATTAACAGGGACAGGGAGAAATTACGGAAGACAAAATGAGTTGACACGGTCTGGGGAGAGAGAGAGAGAGAGAGAGAGAGAGAGAGAGAGAGAGAGAGAGAGAGAGAGAGAGAGAGAGAGTAGTTGGTAAAGTAAGTTTGTTTTATTACTTTTTTGTTGTCTATTTTTACTACTACTACTACTACTACTACTACTACTACTACTACTACTACTACTACTACTACTACTACTACTACTACTACTACTACTACTACTACTACTACTACGATAAAACCAGCAAAACCACTATCATTAACTACTACGACCATCACTACTACTACTACTACTACGATAAAACCAGCAAAACCACTATCATTAACTACTACGACCATCACTACTACTACTACTACTACTACAACAACCACCACCACCACCTTCACCACCACCACCACCACCACCAAAACAACAACAACAACAACAACAAAAGTAACCCATGTGTTTTTATTAATCCCTTTCATTAGTGAGGAATACCTGCTTTTAAATTTACCTGCAATTGAACACACCTGACTCTCTCTCCCCCCTTCTCCCCCCTTCCTCCCCCCCGTGGCTTACCTGTGTCCTCCCTCCCCGTGTCCCTCCCCTCCTTCCTCCCCTCACCCCTTCCTTCTGTGTTACCTATGCCCCCCTTCCCTTATCCCCCTCACCCCTCCTTCCCTATTTCCTTTTCTCCCCTTTTCTCCCCCTCTGTGTCTCTTCTACCCTTCTCTCCCTCTCCTCCCCTCCTCCACTTCACCCCCTTCCCTCCCTGTGTTACTTGTATCGTTTTCCTTCCCCCCAACCTGTGTTCTCTCTCTCTCTCTCTCTCTCTCTCTCTCTCTCTCTCTCTCTCTCTCTCTCTCTCTCTCTCTCTCTCTCTCTCTCTCTCTCTCTCTCTCTCTCTCTCCTTTCTGTAAATATCTGTTTGCTTTTTTTCTCCCTTCTTACAAGAGAGAGAGAGAGAGAGAGAGAGAGAGAGAGGTAAACACACACACACACACACACACACACACACACACACACACACACACACACACACACACACACACACACACACACACACACACACACACACACACACACACACACACACACACACACACACACACACACACACACACATCAAACAAACTCTCAAATAAACAAACAAAACAAACAAATACATATCTATTTACCTGTATGTATGTATGTATGTATGTATGTATGTATGTATGTATGTATGTATGTACGTATGTTTATTTGTTTTCCTGTATATATGTATGTATGTATGTATGTTTGTTTGTTTCCCTGTTTGATCATATATTCCTTTTCATCTGTCTATCTTTCCCCCTCCCCCCACAAACCTTCTCCCCCCATCCCCCCTTCAATTCTTTCCCCACCTTTTTAGCGAGCGAGGGAAAAATAACAGGAAAGGGAAAAAAAAAGTGGGAAATGGAAGGAAAACAGAAGAAATACGAAGAAAATAAAAGGAAGAGGGGAAAAAAGAAAACGCGAAATAGCAGGAAAACATAAGGAAAAGGGGAAATAGAAAACGGGAAATTGGAGAGAAACAATAGGAAAGAGGGGAAAAAAAGGAAAAACAAAACGGAAAATAGGAGGAAAACGAAAGAAGGATAAAAAGTGAAATAGAAAACTTCAAAATTTGAGGAAAACAAGAGGAAAAGAGAAATAAAAAAGGAAAAATAGCAGAAAAAAAGGAAAAGAAAAGAGAAAAGGAAAAAAACGGATAAAGAAAACGAGAAATACGAAAGAAAACTACAAGGAAACAAAAAAAGGAAAAAGAAAACGGGAAACTGGGCGGAAAAACAAAAAGGAAAAACGGGAAACAGGTTTACGGTGATGTGTGGAAAATTTTTAGGTTTGGATTATGTAAGATTTGTGTGGGGGGAGGAGTGAGGGGGAGAGGGGAGAGAGGTGGAAGAGCGTGAGGGGAGGGGAGAGGGGAGAGGGGTGGAGAGGAGTGAGAGGCTGGAGGAGGGATTCGAGAGAGGGATGAGAGGAGTGAGGGAGAGGGATTGGACAGTGGAGAGGGGAGTGAGGGGGGAGAGGGGGAGATTGGAGAGGGGAGTGAGAGCTTTAGTGATACAGGAGCTGGGAAGGAAAAATTTTAATGGAAACTACTACTACTACTACTACTACTACTACTACTACTACTACTACTACTACTACTACTACTACTACTACTACTGTTTTTGTTGTTATTTTTGTTATTTAATACGTTGTCTAATTTCCAACTACTAAACAACAACAACAACAACAACAACAACAACAACAACAACAACAACAACAACAACAACAACAACAACAACAACAACAACAACAACAACAACAACAACAACAACAACAACAACAACAACAACAACAACAACAACAACAACAACAACAACAACAACAACAACAACAACAACAACAACAACAACAACAACAACAACAACAACAACAACAACAACAACAACAACAACAACAACAACAACAACAACAACAACAACAACAACAACAACAACAACAACAACAACAACAACAACAACAACAACAACAACAACAACAACAACAACAACAACAACAACAACAACTACTACTACTACTACTACTACTACTACTACTACTACTACTACTACTACTACTACTACTACTACTACTACTAAGCTATCACTGTCAATGCCAACACATCTTCCTTTCTCAAACACACACACACACACACACACACACACACACACACACACACACACACACACACACACACACACACACACACACACACACACACACACACACACACACACACACTTCACTCAGCCCTTACAAGTGAAAAATGAGCTTGCTAACACCTGTTCCTCTCTCTCTCTCTCTCTCTCTCTCTCTCTCTCTCTCTCTCTCTCTCTCTCTCTCTCTCTCTCTCTCTCTGTAAAAGGCGAGATTTCTGGGTGTTTTAGAGAATTTTTAGTCACTATTTTTTCTCATCCACCTCTCCTTCATCCACCTCATTCATCCACCTGTCCCGTGATCCACCCCCTCATCCACCTCCACTCGTCCACCTCCCTCATTCATCCACTCATCCACCTCCCTCATTCATCTTTCATCCAAATCCCATCATCCACCTTTCATCCACCTATTCATCCACCCTTTCATCCACCTCTCTCATCCACCTATTCATCCACCCACTCATCCACCCACTCATCCACCTCTCATCCACCTTTTCATCCACCTCACCCCATCCACCTCTCATCCACCCGTTATTCATCTCCATCCACATTTATATATGAAATGCATGCATCCTTCCCACCCCTTTACCACCTCAACCTCCACCCTCCTCATCCACTTTTCATCCACCTCTCTATATATGAAATGGACGTACCTTCACCCCCCTTACAGACTCTCACCTCTTCCACCCCCACTCCTCCACGTCATCCACCTTTCTCTCATCCACCCCTCCCCTCCACCCTCCCAATCCACACCCCCCTCCGCCCAGTTCCGCGCTCCCTAGAAAGGGTGTAGTGTTAGTATTGAGCTGTGTGTGTGTGTGTGTGTGTGTGTGTGTGTGTGTGTGTGTGTGTGTGTGTGTGTGTGTGTGTGTGTGTGTGTGTGTGTGTGTTTACATAGTACATGAGTTACATACATAAAATAAAACGTGAAGTGGCAGTTGTTTATATACATACATACATACATACGTACATACACACACACACACACACACACACACACACACACACACACACACACACACACACACACACACACACACAAGTAAAAAATACATACATACATACATACATACATACATACATACATACATAGATATAGTGGGTGTTTCTACCAGCACACACACACACACACACACACACACACACACACACACACACACACACACACACACACACACACACACATTTGTATCCGTGCTAAAAATATATTGTTGTTTCTGTAATGGACTCACCTCCTCCTCCTCCTCCTCCTCCTCCTCCTCCTCCTCCTCCTCCTCCTCCTCCTCCTCCTCCTCCTCCTCCTCCTCCTCTTCCTCGGAGTATTAAAACTAACTCTTCTTTCGATACGCAGCGACGCCTTGTGCCATTTAGAGAGAGAGAGAGAGAGAGAGAGAGAGAGAGAGAGAGAGAGAGAGAGAGAGAGGGTCAAACTTACCTGGCGTGGTTAAAGCGGACAGGTCAGCGATGTCTCCATGGCCCACTGCTCTCTCTCTCTCTCTCTCTCTCTCTCTCTCTCTCTCTCTCTCTCTCTCTCTCTCTCCTCGATGACCCTAACCGCTTCCTCTTGTCCGTCTCTCTCTCTCTCTCTCTCTCTCTCTCTCTCTCTCTCTCTCTCTCTCTCTCTCTCTCCTCGATGACCCTAACCGCTTCCTCTTGTCCGTCTCTCTCTCTCTCTCTCTCTCTCTCTCTCTCTCTCTCTCTCTCTCTCTCTCTCTCTCTCTCTCTCTCTCTCTCTCTTTACAGTGAAGTATTTACCATTTCCTATTTTTTTTCCTTAACGGTGCAATTAAATAACTTTCTTCCCTCCTCCCTCCGTCCCTCTCCCCTCCCTCTCTCTCTCTCTCTCTCTCTCTCTCTCTCTCTCTCTCTCTCTCTCTCTCTCTCTCTCTCTCTCTCTCTCTCTCTCTCTCTCTCTCTCTCTCTCTCTCTCTCTCTCTCTCTCTCTCTCTCTCTCTCTCTCTCTCTCTCTCTCTCTCTCCCTCCCTCCCCTCACCTCATCCTCACCCCTCTAGAAAAAAAATGAAAAAATACAGTAATATATATTTCAATGTATTTCATATTTTCACTTGTACAAAAATGGGAATTGAATTAGATGAATAAATGAGCGAAATAATAAAGTGAAAAAAAAAAAAAAAAAAAAAAAAAAAAAAAACCGCGTGTGGAAAGAGCGAAGCAAAAAATAAATAAATAAAAAATAAATAAAATAAATAAATAAATGAATAAAAAAAAACTTTGGGTTATTGATGCATTGATGGGAATTGAACTGAAATGAATATAAATGAATAAAATAAAGCAGTGAATAACAATAACACGTGCAATAACACATGCAGAAGGAACAAAACAGTGCTAAAATAAGAGGAGGAGGAGGAGGAGGAGGAGGAGGAGGAGGAGGAGGAGGATGCAAATAAATGAATAAATAAATAATAAAGAAAAAAAAACTACTTTGAATAATAGTTACTGTTTTTCATTTTGCACCGCGCTGTAATCTACGTAGTGAATAATTTGCTGTTTTAGTAATAAGGGCGCGGCATCCCCCTCCCCCCTTCCCATACTTCCCCCTCTCCTCCCCCACCCCCCTTGCCCTGTACGTATTGTGTTTATCATTGCTATGTAACGTTGCCCAAAAGTCCCCTTGTAGATGCAGACAGACAGACAAACAGACACAGACAGACACACAGACACACAGACAGACACAAAGATAGACAGACAGACAGACAGGTAGACACACACACACACACACACACACACACACACACACACACACACACACACACACACACACACACACACACACACACACACACACACACATTTATTTTTCCACCTCATGTGTCCCTGAATGGCTAAACTCTAATATTGATTCTACATAATGGCGAGTGTGGTGGGAATCAGCGGGAAAATTAACCTTATTTACCTGCAACTCTCCATTCATCGCGCCCACAACAGGTAGAGAGAGAGAGAGAGAGAGAGAGAGAGAGAGAGAGAGAGAGAGAGAGAGAGAGAGAGAGAGAGAGAGAGAGAGAGAGAGAGAGAGAGAGACTGTACAGAGCGGAGATGAATGACGTTTGAATGAGAAAAAGGAAAAAGAAAAGAAAAAGATTTGAACAAACTAAAGATTATTATCATTATTATTAAGAAGGGATGATAAAGAAAGGTTCCGCCAATTGAGGAAGGTTGTGGAAGGTTGTAGCAAGGTTAGGTTAGGTTGTGTTGTAAGGACAGCCACAGAGACAGGGGGAGGCACAGAGAGCTTGGAAGACTTATGGTACAGGCGAGGAGAGGCGAGGAGTGTGTGGGAAGGAGGAAGAGGAGGAGGAGGAGGAGGAGGAGGTCGATCTACCCTGCAGGAGAGAGAGAGAGGGAGGGAGATCTGAGAGGTTTATGGATGCAGTGAAGGAAGAGAAGATTGTAATGGCTGACTGAGAAAGGTGTAGAAAACTTTACCTAACCTAACCTGACCTACCTAACCTAACTTACCTAACCTACCTAACCTAACCTGACAATATAACTTCACGTAATCTAACTTAACCTAACCTAACTAGAAAACTTAACCTAACCTAACCTCACGTAACCTAACCTAACCTAACCTAACTTAACCTAACCTAACCTAACTTGACGTAACCTAATCTTACTTAACCTAACCTAACCTAACCTAACCTTACCTAACTGAAGAGAAGGTTTATGGATGCACTGAAAAGATTGAAACTTGTAAAGGGTTTGGCTGAGGAAGGCACACAAGACCTAACTTAGTCTAACCTAACCTAAGCTGACTTAACCTAACCTAACCTAAGCTGACTTAACCTAACCTAACCAAACTAACTTAACCTAACCTAACCTAACTTAGTCTAACCTAACAAAAACACCAAACACAACATGTATCACTCAGAAAACACACACACACACACACACACACACACACACACACACACACACACACACACACACACACACACACACACACACACTGCAGCCCCCCTCCCTCCCACAGGTGTAACAGGTAATGGCACAAACGTAACCCGGTGTGAGTAATTAGCCGAGACACAACAGGAAGTGTGCTTTTTTTTGTTGGCGCTCCAATTAAAAGGCCAATTTTATCGCTTCCTGTGTGTTGTTCCGCCACATCCGCTGCCGATAATTAAATGACGTGCGGGGAAAAAAAGTGTGAATTAAATGTAGTTGAATATTAGTCGTTCATCATGCAAAAGTGAAGGTAGGAAAATACAAAAAAAAAAAAAAAAAAAGGTATTTTAATCTACGTGTATTTTTACGGCCAGTGTTCATATCGTAAAACTGTATTAATAACAAATAAATAAAAAAAATGAAAAAAAAAACGTGGGGGTGAGGCGCAGCAGCAGATAGGTAACAAATAAATGAACGTTTGTATAAATAATTTCATCTGCCTTTCAGTACCAATAATAAAAAAAGACTCAACTCAACTCCCGGTGATAAAAACATGTTTTCCAATTTCATTCTCTCCATCCGGGAACTGAAACGTGAACGGTAATCAACAGTGACATATATTTTTCAAACAGGCTTTGATAACAGCGACACAATGCAAATGTGCTCACCCCCCCACACACCCCCACCGCTGCCCCGTGCCCCTGCCGCCTCGCTCCTCACAGCCCCCAACGCTAGCCCGTGCCGCCCCGCCTCCCCGTGTTACGTCATATAGGGAGGCCCCGCGCGCATACACAAACACACACACACACACACACACACACACACACACACACATACCAAGCGCCGTGTATGTGTGTGTGTGTGTGTGTGTGTGTGTGTGTGTGTGTGTGTGTGTGTGTTTTTTCTGCATCAAGTACACACCCACCCACCGACCCACCCTTACACACACACACAATACTAGGTCATGCTTTCCAATTTAGCACCTGGGCTGATGCGGCATTACTCGCCCTGAATGAAGTGGCGCGGCGTTTGGTAAAAGGAAATAACTTAACCTTTTGACGCATCCCACCGCTGCCACCATTTATAGCGCAATCCCACCCGCTGCCACCAATATAACGTCATCATCGTCATCAGCGGCAGTCTGGGGTGGGTGAGGGTGGGTCTGGTGGGCGGATAGCAACAAGAACACCAGAACACCACTACTAGTAACGAAAAGAGCGGTAATAAATAATAATAACAGCAATAGCCGCAGGAATAACAACAGTGGGACGCGAGTCTTAAAAGTTTAGTGACTGTAAACTTCTCCGGTCTTGATATTAAAAAGTAAGTTTTATGAGTCTCTCTCTCTCTCTCTCTCTCTCTCTCTCTCTCTCTCTCTCTCTCTCTCTCTCTCTCTCTCTCTCTCTCTCTCTCTCTCTCTCTCTCTCTCTCTCTCTCTCTCTCTCTCTCTCTCCAACGTACCTTTTCAAAATTCACTCACGAAAAATGATAAAAAAAAAAAATTGAACTGCAAAGATGTGTCGGTAGGAGAGAAGGAAACGTGTAAAAACTTGTCTGAACTTTTAAGTGGGGAAGGTGAAGAGGATGGATGGACTGGCAGCGAGGGGACTGTGACTGGCCAAGAAGTGTGTGAGGGCCAGTACATTCTGCCCAATGCTTGCTTTACTTCATCTAACGTAACCTTGCCTCACCTTAGTTCACTTCACCTTATCTTCCTTTACTTATCTCTTTATCTTATCTTGCTCTCTTGTTTTTTTTTCTTGTTCTTCTTGTTCTTTTTCTTCTCTTTATCTTGATTTTCTTCTTATTCGCCTTCGTCTTCTTTTTCGCACTCTTCTTCCTTTTCCTCTTCCTCTGCTGACTTTCCTCCTCCTCCTCCTGCTTCACCACAACTACACACACACACACACACACACACACACACACACACACACACACACACACACACACACACACACACACACACACACACACACACACACACACACACACACACACACACACACACACACACACACACACACACACACACACACACACACACACACACACACACACACACACACACACACACACACACACACACACACACACACACACACACACACACACACACACACACACACACACACACACACACACACACACACACATTCCCTCCTACACCACCACCTCCTGTTTCTCCTCCTCCTCCTCCACCACCATCACCACCACCTCCTCCTCCTGCTCCTCCACCTCGTCACTCACTCCTCCCAACAATCATTACCATTATCGGAGTTATCATCATCACCATCACTACCACCACCACCACTAGCGCAGCCACCCTCGCCACTATTACCATTGGCAGTATTGGACGCGGCGTTCTGCAGGGGCTTGTTCTTGGCCCGGGAAACATTCAGCATTGGGGAACAGCCTCAGTATTGGAGCTGTAAATCGGGTGAACGCATTATATATTGGATACGGGGAAGGAAGAAGGCTTTATTGGTCAGAGAGAGAAGGAGAGAGAGAGGGAGAGTGAGAGAGGGACGCAGCTTACCCAGAGAGAGAGAGAGAGAGAGAGAGAGAGAGAGAGAGAGAGAGGGGGGTGAATACGACTAATTGAAAAATAATTCGATTAAAATGAAATCAGCTAACTTTCTTGGGTCTTTTGTCGTGGTGGTGGTGGTGGTGGTGGTGGTGGTAGTGGTGGTGGTGGTAGTGGTGGTGGTTTCTTGAAATGGTTTCTCAAATGCATAAGGTTTCTGTTTTTCGAGAAGTCTATGTGTGTGTGTGTGTGTGTGTGTATATGTGTGTTTGTGTTTCTCTCTCTCTCTCTCTCTCTCTCTCTCTCTCTCTCTCTCTCTCTCTCTCTCTCTCTCTCTCTCTCTCTCTCTCTCTCTCTCTCTCTCTCTCTCTCTCTCTCTCTCTCTCCTTAATTACCGGTATCCTGGCCTGGTTTCCTCATTACTCACCTGTGATTGCGGAGTAATTAGCAGGCCTCACCTTTTCCTGTGGTCTAATAATTACCTTGTGAACAGACAGGTAACTAATGCCGAGTCCTGCTGTGTGCTACATTACTGTTCCTTGCTGTCTGTCTGTCTGTCTGTATGTCTGTATGTATGTATGTATGTTTGTTTGTCTGGCTGGCTGTTTGGCTGTCTGTCTGTCTGTCTTTCCACCTGTTTGGCTGTCTGTCTTTCCACTTGTCTGTCTGTTTGGCTGGCTGTCTGTCTGTCTGTATGTATGTATGTGTTTCTATCTGTCTGTTTAGTTGGGTGTGTGGTTCTCTCTCTCTCTCTCTCTCTCTCTCTCTCTCTCTCTCTCTCTCTCTCTCTCTCTCTCTCTCTCTCTCTCTCTCTCTCTCTCTCTCTCTCTCTCTCTCTCTCTCTCTCTCTCTCTCTCTCTCTCTCTCTGTGTGTGTGTGTGTGTGTGTGTGTACCTGTTATTAGTTTCATCGCATATATATAAATAAATAGATAAAAAATAAATAAACTTTTTTCCCATTCAGAATATTAATGAGAGGATTTCGCATAATTGAATCGAAAAGGAAAAAAAAAGGATAAAAAAGAATAAAATCTCAAAACTTTTCACACTTTGTTTTAAATTCTCGTCAATTCATATAATTATTTATTTATTTTTTATTATTATTTATGTTGGTTTAAAATTGTATCACATTTTTAAACGCCTTTTTTTAATTTTTATTTTTACATTTTATTTCTCTTGTTTTATTCATTTTGTTTATTTATTTATTTATTTTTTTCTTTGTGGACGTGAAGTAAAAAGATCTGATTATTTTATTTTCTCTTCTCTTCTTGTATCTTTTGATGTTATTTGTTTGTTTTTTTCTCCCTTTTTCCTTTTTTTCCTTTTTTTTTAATGTGAACCCGATAGTGGATGTATTTCTTTCTTCCTCCCAGGCTTCTTTCTTCTTCCTTCCTTCCTTCATTCATTCCTTCCTTCATTTCTTCCATCTTTTCTTCCTTTCTTCATTCATTCATTTATTCATTCATTCCTTCCTTTCTTCCTTTCTTCATTCATTCATTTATTTCATTTTTCCTTCATTCATTTCTTCCTTCATTTCTTCCTTCTTTTCTTCCTTTCTTCATTCATTCATTTCATTAATTTCTTCCTTCTTTTCTTCCTTTCTTCATTCATTCATTTCATTAATTTCTTCCTTCTTTTCTTCCTTTCTTTATTCATTCATTTTTTCCTTTTTTTTTTTCCTTTCTTCCTTTCCTTCTTCCTTCCTTCCTTCCTTCCTAACACCAACACACAAATTGAACGTTTTAACCAACTTAGGTGAACGAGGAAGCAAGACAAACAAGCAATTAGGATGAAATTAACACTCAGCGCCTCCCACACAGGTAAAGGTGAAGGCAAATTAGCTGAACCAGACAAGAAAAAATGATGATTCACACACTGCCAGGTAATTAGAATGAAATGAACACACCTTTTTACCACCTGAACAAGACAAACATGAAAACAAATTAGGTGGAACAGGTAGGAAGAGATAATGACTCACATTCTCACACACTCCAGGTAATTAGAGCGAACACCTGTATCTCTAACACTTTGTAAACCAGGTAGACATAAGAACACAAGCAGTAAGGGAAGCTGCACCAGGCCTACAGAAGCCACCAGGCCTACACGTGGCAGTCCCTGTATGAAATATGCCCTACCTATTTCCACCTATCATCCTCATCCATACACCTGTCTAATCTTCTCTTAAAGCTCCCTAATGACTCAGCACTAACTACTTAAATTACTGAGTCCTTTCCATTCATTCACTACTCTGATAACCAATTCCTTCGTATTTCTTCTTTAAGCCTAAAATTTTCAAGCTTGAACCCGTTATTTCTTGTTCTATCCTGGTTACTGAGGCCAGGTGGGGGAGGTAATTGGTTCAGTCAGGTGATTAGAATGAAACTAACGCCTTCATCACATCTACACAAGTTAAGATTAAAGGTAATTAGGGTGTAAGAATTAGGTGTAAGGAAAGACGGGAGTGATGAGGTACATGTACTTAACGACTCATTTCGCTGTTTGCTTCTTCAAGGGAACTCACGTGGTAGTGGAATCGAGTGGGAGATGAACTTAGCTTGTCACTCGTTTTTTTCCTTCCATCTTCTTCTTCCTCCACTAGTTAGAATGTCTCGCCTCGCCCCTTCTTTTTTTCCTTCCACCTTTTTCCTCCACTTAGAATGTCTCGTCTCGTCCTTCTCCTTTTTTTCCTTCCATCTTTTTCCTCCCACTTAGAATGTCTCGCCTCATCCCTCTCCTTTTTTTCCTTCCACCTTTTTCCTCCACTTGTCAGAATGTCTCGCCTCGTCCCTCTCGTTTTTTCCTTCCATCTTCTTCTTCCTCCACTTGTCAGAACGCCCCAACGAAGCTAATTAGGTGAACCAGGTGAAGGATAATTATCAACACTGGTAATTAGAATGACATCATCTTTAATTTTCAACACCACCTGGACTCGTAAAGATGAAGCCAAAGTAGGTGAAGCAGGTGAGAGGAGATAATTACTCTCACGCCCAGGTAAACATGAGGCCAGGCAGGAGATAATTGGCTCACTCAGGTAATTAGAATGAAACTAACACCTTCATAGCACTCACACAGGTAAGGATGAAGCCAAATTAGGTAAACCAGGTGAGACAAAGATAACTACTCTCTCCCAGGTAATTAGAAAGAAACACCTGTACCACTAACACTACATACACAGGTAGAGACGAAATTAAATTAGTGAACCAGGTAAGAGGAGATAACGACACACACACACACACACACACACACACACACACACACACACGCACAGCAGACTTGAATCACCCTCTTGCCTTCCTAAGCCATTCCAGGATAGCGCAGGGCAGGAACAAGGCGCGGTACATCTGTGGATTGCCTTGCCTTACCTGCCCGCGCCGCGCCGACACGCCCACCTTACCTGTACACGCGCCTCATTAGCATAAACACGGCGCAATTTGTCCACGGGGCTTGTAATGTTCCGATGGTGCTGTTGTAGGAGTCTCTCTCTCTCTCTCTCTCTCTCTCTCTCTCTCTCTCTTCTCTCTCTCTCTCTCTCTACGGTAATGATAACTAGAAGGAGAGAGGAAGATGATGATGATGATAAGGAGAGAGAGAGAGAGAGAGAGAGAGCCATTCATTCCTTCATTCATTCATCCATTCATCCATATATCGACACACACACACACACACACACACACACACACACACACACACACACACACACACACACACACACACACACACACACACACACACACACACACACACACGAGCTGGTAAGTAATGCAACAGATCCAGGCAGTTATTCACAGTAGTTCGCAGTTATTCATCATGGCAATGTGTTGGGGCGGCCCGCGGCATTCACCTTACACGCCCCTCGCCTCGACTCTCATTCACAGGGTTGTCCATCAAGGCTCCTCCTCCTCTTCCTCCTCCTCCCTCCTCCTCCTCATCCTCCTCCTCCCTCCTCCTCCTCCTCCTCCTCCTCCTCCTTCAAGATTTCCCTTCCTCTAAGCAAACTTTCCCTGATCATTTCTATTTCTCTCTCTCTCTCTCTCTCTCTCTCTCTCTCTCCTCTCTCTCTCTCTCTCTCTCTCTCTCTCTCTCTCTCTCTCTCTCTCTCTCTCTCTCTCTCTCCCCTTCACTCTTATCCTTCTCTCCTTCTCTCATCTCCTTCATCCGTTTTCCTTGTTACTTCCTCTTGTGTTTGTTCTTCCTCCTCTTCCTCCTCTTCCTCCTCTCCTTCTCCTGTTCTTCCTGTTCGTCTTCCTGTTCCTCCTCTTCTTCCTTGTCTCTTTCTCTATTGTCTCTCTGTTTCTCTCTCTCTCTCTCTCTCTCTTCTCTCTCTCTCCTCTATCTCTCTCCTCTCTCTCCTCTCTCTCTCTCTCTCTCTCTCTCTCTCTCTCTCTCTCATACACTCACAAAACTAACCAAACTAACAAAATAAAATAAATAAAAACAAATAACCACGTTTGTATATATATATGTACGTACGTATATGCGTGTATCTATGTATGTACGTTCGTATGCCTGTATTTAATCCCTCCTAAACGCTGCCACTCCCCGGAGCATGGATAGGCTGGCGGGCTGGCGGGCGGGCTGGCTGGCTGGCTGGCGGGCGGGCTGGCTGGCTGGCTGGCTGGCGGGCTGGCTGGCTGGCGGGGCGGAGCGTGACGGCGCCTGGATCTGCTATTCAAACAAGGCCATTGACACCTTAATGACCACGCGGGGAGCACAATTGGCCGACCTTCCCGATGGCGAGGCTGGGGGGAGGGAGGGGGGAAGGGTGTTGTTTGGGTAGTTAGGTTTGGTTTGGGTTAGTTTTTTGTTGGTTTGGGTTGGGTTGGGTTGGGTTAGATTAGGTTAGGTTATGTCAGTTTATGTCAGGTCACGTCAGGTCAGGTCAGGTCAGGTTGGGTCCTCACACAGCCATGCCTAATTCACCTGGGGCCTTATTCTTCACGAGGTGATAACAAGTGTCTTGGCTGTGGCTGATGCTTGTCACAGCCTGGACCGTCTGTCACAGCCTGGACCGTCTGTGACAGGCTGGACCGTCTGTCACAACCTGGACCGTCTGTGGCAAGTCATGTGTCATAGTGACGTGTTGAGCAGAGAACCGTCTGCCATAAGAGCGTGCTGCGTGTGGCGTTTTGCTTCATTCCAAATACTAAAAGACGAAGCAAAATCTGCCGTTTACTGCTAATTTGTAGCTTCTGTAAATTATTTCCTTCGTTTTTATGTATTGTGAGAAGAGACGCAGTGGGGTAA
>NC_087190.1:13164103-13166603 GCF_035594125.1 Scylla paramamosain
AGCCAAACCATACCTAACCTAACCTAACCTAACCTAACCTAACCTAACTTAACCATACCTAACCTAACCTACCCTAACCTAACCTAACCTACCCTACCCTACCCTAGCCAAACCATACCTAACTTAACCTAACCTGACCTAACCTAACTTAACCATACCTAACCTAACCTACCCTAACTTAACCATACCTGACCTTGCCACACCTAACCTAACCTAACCTTGCCATACCTAACCTAACCTAACCTTGCCTAAACTAACCTAACCTAACCTAAACAAACTAACCTAACCTAACCTTAGCTAAACTGACCCTAACCTAACCTAAAACAAACTAACCTAACCTAACCTTAGCTAAACTGACCTAACCTAACCTAACGTAACCTAACCTAACCTAACCTAACGTAACTTAACAACAACACAACAACAACAACAACAACAACAACAACAACAACAACAACAACCACCACCACCCACCCCTTACTAAACTCACCCTTTCCCCCCTTCACCCTCTCCCCTTCCCTTCTCCCCACGACCACACCCCATCACTCACCCCCCCTACTCCCCCTGACAAACCCACGACGCCTCCTAATCCCTACGCAGCCTGTTCGAAGCCCCGGCGGTAATGAAGCACTGGGATTCGGAACGCTTCATTCCCGCGTGTTGGAATACATGATGTGAACCTTCCCTCTGCTTACCTGCTGGCCCTGCTGCTCTATTCACCTGCTTGTACTAATGGCGGCGGTGGTGGTGGTGGTGGTGGTGTGTGTGTGTGTGTGTGTGTGAGTGTGAGGGGGTGTTGTGGTAGTGGTGGTGGTGGTGGTAGTGCGTGTTAATAGTCTTCTTACTGCAATTGTTATTATTATTGTTATTGTTGTTACTATTGCTACTTCTACTACTACTACTACTACTACTACTACTACTGTCTTCACCGCCAACATCACTGTCCCTACCCAAACCTAACTCCACCACCACCACCGCCACCAACACCACCACCACCACCACCACTACCTCAGACTATTTATATTAAAACTTTGGTGCTATCAACACTCAATTCTCCTCCTCCTCCTCCTCCTCCTCCTCCTCCTCCTCCTCCTCCTCCTCCTCCTCCTCCTCCTCCTGTCTCCTCTCTTTTCTCCTCCAAATCCGTGACCGTCCTACAAACACACACACACACACACACACACACACACACGTAAACACAAACTCTCTCTCTCTCTCTCTCTCTCTCTCTCTCTCTCTCTCTCTCTCTCTCTCTCTCTCTCTCTCTCTCTCTCTCTCTCTCTCTCTCTCTCTCTCTCTCTCTCTCGCTAAGAATCTCACGAGCAAAGGAATTCCCGTTTTCTTCAGCTCCCCCTTCCCTCGTGAGAGAAAACGAGGTAGCCTTTCATTCCTTCCTATCTGGTCATAAATTTACCTTGAAAACAGACGCCCTTGGAATAGACAGCTTATAGATACGTGGGTAGGGAAGCGATACCTCCTCTTCCTCCTCTTCCTCCTCCTCCTCCCTCCTCCTCCTCCTCTTCCTCCTCCTTCTTGTCTTGCAGCATCCAATTTTCTTTCGCCCATGAGCAACCCTTGAGAGAGAGAGAGAGAGAGAGAGAGAGAGAGAGAGAGAGAGAGAGAGAGAGAGAGAGAGAGAGAGAGAGAGGGAATCCAATCTTGTTCACATCCAGTCCTCTCTCTTCTCAATCTTGTCCATTCCTCCTCCTCCTCCTCCTCCTCCTCCTCCTCCTCCTCCTCCTCCTCCTCCTCCTCCTTCTCCTCCTCCTCCTCCGTCGTGCATGAGAAAGAGATCGCTTGCTTACCTGAAACTTCCTCCCTAGCCAGGTAACGACAGAGAGAGAGAGAGAGAGAGAGAGAGAGAGAGAGAGAGAGAGAGAGAGAGAGAGAGAGAGAGAGAGAGAGTAAATTGGATAGGTTCTTTTATTATATTTCATGACCCAGTGAGAGAGAGAGAGAGAGAGAGAGAGAGAGAGAGAGAGAGAGAGAGAGAGAGAGAGAGAGAGAGAGAGAGAGAGAGAGAGAGAGAGAGAGTACTGTTTCTTTACTCTCTCTCTTTAGATCTCTTGAAGTGAGCAAAGGTTTTATAAGTAGCGAGAAAGAATGACTGCGGAGGAGACACTTAGAGGAGAAGGAGGAGGAGGAGGAGGAGGAGGAGGAGGAGGAGAACAAGTACGAGGATGTAAAACTTGAGAAAGAAAGAAAAGTAGGAGGAAGAAGAGGAGGAAGAATATAGTGTAGTAGTAGTAGTAGTAGTAGTAGTGGTGGTGGTAGTAGTGGTGGTGGTGGTGGTGGTGGTGGTTTGTAAGGAAAAATCATGAAAGTTTGGGTGAAAAAATAAATAAACATTATTTTTTCTTTCATCCTTCCTTCCTTCATTCCTTCTTTCGTTTTTTTCTTTCCTTTCTTCATTCTTTCATTCGTTCGTTCGTTCGTTCGTTTCCTCTTTCCTTCATTTCTATCTTCATTCTTCCCTTTTTTTCTTTCCCTTCCTTCCTTCCTT
>NC_087190.1:13174103-13176603 GCF_035594125.1 Scylla paramamosain
AAAAGAAAAGTAAGAAGAGAATAAGAATGAGAAGAGAGAGAGGAAGAGGAGGAGCAAGAAGAGATGGTGAAGGAGGAAAGAGGAGGAGGAGATGATGAAGGAAGAGGAGGAGGAAGAGGAGAAGGAGGAGGAGGAGGAGGAGGAGGAGGAATACAAAGGAATACAAAGGAATACAAAGGAAAGCCAAACAGCAACAAACCTTTTGGTCCTTGCAAGGCTGTTTGGTAACTACTTCTAACTAGCTACAGTGAAGAGAGACAGGACAGCATAGCAGAAGGCTATGGAGGAGGAGGAGGAGGAGGAGGAGGAGGAGGAGGAGGAGGAGATAGGCTTTAGCTAGGGGAGGGATTAAGTACAAAGGAGGAGTCGTGAGAGAGAGAGAGAGAGAGAGAGAGAGAGAGAGAGAGAGAGAGAGAGAGAGAGAGAGAGAGAGAGAGAGAGAGAGAGAGAGAGAGTAAAATCCCTAATTCCAGCCGAGAAATACTCACAAGATTTATGCTCGAGAATAAATTTGTCTGAACACACACACACACACACACACACACACACACACACACACACACACACACACACACACACACACACACACACACACACACACACACACACACACACACACACACACACACACACACACACACACACACACACACACACACACACACACACACACACACATTCCGTACGTTCCTTTGTGGCTAAATGTACACTCCCAATGTACTAGAGAGAGAGAGAGAGAGAGAGAGAGAGAGAGAGAGAGAGAGAGAGAGAGAGAGAGAGAGAGAGAGAGAGAGAGAGAGAGAGAGAGAGAGAGAGAGAGAGTTGTTTTGATGAAATTGTTGAACGAATCTGTTTTTATTTGGTCGCAGTTTCATAGTACACTCTCTCTCTCTCTCTCTCTCTCTCTCTCTCTCTCTCTCTCTCTCTCTCTCTCTCTCTCTCTCTCTCTCTCTAATCTGTTTTCTTCCGCCTTCTCATTTTCCTCCCAAAACGACTTCTCCTCCTCCTCCCCCTCTTCCTCCTCCTCCTCCTCCTCCTCCTCCTCCTCCTCCTCCTCCTCCTCCTCCTCCTCCTGCTCCTCTTCCTCCTCCTCCTCTCCTTTACCTCCCAAGAGAGTTACGGTGCGGAGAGAAGGGCATATCCACATTCTCTCTCTCTCTCTCTCTCTCTCTCTCTCTCTCTCTCTCTCTCTCTCTCTCTCTCTCTCTCTCTCTCTCATGAAAGTACTATTGAATTTTACCTTTGAAACTGCGAGTGAGCGAGAGCAAGCGAGAGAGAGAGAGAGAGAGAGAGAGAGAGAGAGAGAGAGAGAGAGAGAGAGAGAGAGAGAGAGAGAGAGAGAGAGAGAGAGAGAGAGAGGACACATTCTCGCTTAAGTAAACAACAAAGGTAATTTCCGTAACGGGATTCAAACGTGTAGGAATTTATTACACCTGAGCAGACACACACACACACACACACACACACACACACACACACACACACACACACACACACACACACACACACACACACACACACACACACACACACACACACACACACACACACACACACACACACACACACACACACACACACACACACACACACACACACACACACACACACGCACACATCTCAGCCCCTCTCCTGGTCTTGTCGTAAATTTTAAAGATAGTGCAAAAGAGAGAGAGAGAGAGAGAGAGAGAGAGAGAGAGAGAGAGAGAGAGAGAGAGAGAGAGAGAGAGAGAGAGAGAGGAGTAAAGATAGGTCTCAATACTGCAGGCTTGCTCACACACACCAAAGAGAGCTGTAAATTTCTCTCTCTCTCTCTCTCTCTCTCTCTCTCTCTCTCTCTCTCTCTCTCTCTCTCTCTCTCTCTCTCTCTCCCTTCACGAACTTTGGTGTTTGTTCTGACACCTTTCTCTCTCTCTCTCTCTCTCTCTCTCTCTCTCTCTCTCTCTCTCTCTCTCTCTCTCTCTCTCTCTGAGGTAGGAATAATGGCTACCTGTAATTGAGGATTGAATGGAGGTTTAATGAGAGAGAGAGAGAGAGAGAGAGAGAGAGAGAGAGAGAGAGAGAGAGAGAGAGAGAGAGAGAGAGAGAGAGAGAGAGAGTATAGAAAAATTCACAGCTTTACTTTAACATAAGTGACAAAATTTTAAAGAATATTCATGTCGAGAAAGCATAATGAAAACCTAAGCATGTATGTATGTATGTATGTATGTATGTATGTATGTATGTATGATGGTGACGTGTACTGATTAAAGAAAGTCTCATTAAAATCCTTGGAACTCGAGAAAATGTTTGGTTTTGGTGAGATGGAAGAGTGTGGATGGTAAGATGAAAGGGTGTGGATGGTAAGATGGAAGGGTGTGGATGGTAAGATGGAAGGATGTGGGTGCTAAGATGGAGTCGAGGTTGATAAATAAGAAGGGTTGTGAAGGTTTGGTGTGTTTTGATAGTGAAGAGTGCTTGAGAACTTTTATTATTAACCATGCTTGTTGTTGTTGTTGTT
>NC_087190.1:13184103-13186603 GCF_035594125.1 Scylla paramamosain
CGGGGGGTAGGGGGTAAAGGGAGTGTAGCATTTGCTGTGTTGACATTTGGTGCTGATTTCGTGAGAGAGAGAGAGAGAGAGAGAGAGAGAGAGAGAGAGAGAGAGAGAGAGAGAGAGAGAGAGAGAGAGAGAGAGAGATAAATGAAAAAATAAAGAGAAAATATCATTAAAATCTTGCATTATTTTAAATTCTTCCAGAGAGAGAGAGAGAGAGAGAGAGAGAGAGAGAGAGAGAGAGAGAGAGAGAGAGAGAGAGAGAGTATTGTAGTGCTGGGTGGGGAGAAACCTTCTTCCTTACTATCCTCATCACCCACTCACTGGAATCCTGGAATAATGAACTGGAATACTGGAAGGTTGAACTGGAATGGCGGAAGATTGAACTGGAATGGCACTGGAATACTGTAAGATGTCCTGGAATGAGTGAACTGGAATGTGACAGGAACAGTGGAATGGACAATTAGTGTGGGAGGGCAACTGGGGAGGAGAGGGGGTGTTTAGGTGTAATTGGGGTGGGGAGGGGCAGGTTTGGACAGGTGTGGACAGATTTGTGTAGATGTGGATTGATGTAGTGTAGATTTGTAGTTATAGAGTTAAACAGTTACGGGGTGAAGTAGGTAAGTTTGGAAAAAGAAGAGAGCAGATTTGGACAGGTTTGGGCAGGTTTGGGACAGGTTTGGGCAGGTGTAGGCAGGTCGGAGGGTGTCTGTACCTCGTCAGGTGTGCGTGGTTACCTGTGGACACGCGAACAGGTCATTACGTCTCCTTGAAACACTTCACCTCACTCTTCGCCTTAAATTTAATCGAGGCACCGGTGCAGATTTTATACACGAGTTCCCCCTGACGTGTGTTACTCACCTCAGCGCCCGTTTTCTTTTTCCCCTGCCGTAATCGCAGAAAATGGGATTGCTCTGTTTAATTATCAATGTTTTGTGTCCGGTTTTTTTTTTTTCTCTCTCTTTCTCTTTCTCTTGTTTTTCTTTTTCTGTGTATTTTGTTGAATTTGTGTTTGCTTTGTTTATTTGTTTCTTGTCAGTAGATTTGTTTGTTTGTTTGTTTGTTTATTTGTTTGTTTGTTTTTTGGTTTGTTTGTCTGTCAGTCTTTTCATTTGTGTTTATATAAATTTTGTTTTCTTTCCTGCAAAAATAAGGAAAAAGAAATCAGTCAGTCAGTCAGTCAGTCAGTCACCCAGCCAGCCGGTCAATCAGTCAGTCAGTCAGTCAGCCAGCCAGCCAGTCACCCAGTCAGTCAGCCAGTCAGCCAGTCATCCAGCCAGTCAGTCAGCCAGCCAGCCAGCCAGTCAATCAGTCAGTCAGTCAGTCAGTCAGTCAGCCAGCCAGCCAGTCAATCAGTCAGTCAGTCAGTCAGCCAGCCAGCCAATCAGTCAGTCAGCCAGTCAGTTAGTCAGTCAGTCAGTCAGTCAATCACATATTCATTCATTCATTCATTCATACAATTCATCATTCAGTTAATCATTCATTCACTCATTCACTACCACCACCACCACCACCAGCACCACCACCACCACCACCACCACCACCACCACCACCACCACCACCAGCACACTAGGAATGAAATCTGAGGTGAGCAAACACGCCCCTTTATTAACACCTGTGGGCGGCGCGGCTTGAGAACCCCTTAAGTTTCCCCGCCCAAGGATATGTGTCAGGGAAACTTTTATCCTAATTAGAAGGGAAATTACTTCCTTATCCAAAGTTTGCGTGTTTTTTTTTCCTTAATTTTTCCGTGTTTGTTTGTTTGTTTGTTTGTGTATATTTGTTTTTTTTACTTTTTCCATTTTTTTTTTTTATTTTTTTCCTTTCATTTTTCATTTTTCTCTCATTTTCATTATTTTGTCTATTTTTTCCGTGTTTCTTTACTTTTTATTTCCATTTATCTATCTTCTATCTATCTATCTATCTATGTATCTCTGCGTTCTCCATATATCTTCGCTACACATCTTTAGTGATTTTATTTTCCCCCTTTTTTTCCCCCTCATTAACATTTTTTCCCTCATCTTAACCATCATTAAAAAAGAAAATTACTAAAATACAACCTTTATTTAATCACTAAAACTCCCATAATACCCTTCCACTTTTTTCCCCTCTTTTTTTCCCTCTCTCTAATACCCTATAGTGATTTTTCCCCCCTCCCCATACCCCATACATCTATATTTCCCCTCTCATCCCCTTTCTTTCCCGCCTGGTCGTTAGTGGCTGTTTCCATTGAGTGAGGGGAAAAAAGGGAAAAAAAGGAAAAAAGGGGGAAAAAGGGAAAAAAGTTACCTTATATTTGTAGTTCTGAGTCTAATGGAATTTCCGGGACACAGGTAGACAGGTGTGTGTGTGTGTGTGTGTGTGTGTGTGTGTGTGTGTGTGTGTGTGTGTGTGTGTGTGTGTGTGTGTGTGTGTGTGTGTGTGTGTGTGTTATTACTGTTGCGGTGTCTGGATATGCTTCAGGCTACGAGAGAGAGAGAGAGAGAGAGAGAGAGAGAGAGAGAGA
>NC_087190.1:13191603-13199103 GCF_035594125.1 Scylla paramamosain
ACACACACACACACACACACACACACACACACACACACACACACACTAAACCATTAATCGCTTTTAGATAAAATGCCAATATTTTGATAATTTCTCTCCTGTAGTCTCTCTCTCTCTCTCTCTCTCTCTCTCTCTCTCTCTCTCTCTCTCTCTCTCTCTCTCTCTCTCTCTCTCTCTCTCTCTCTCTCTTAACCCCAATGAGCTCAAAATTAATGTAGTTTCGTTTTATGGAGAAAAAAAAACACGTAATAAAAAAAAAGAAAATTAATCATGCAAAAATGAACAAATGAATAAAAACAAGTAAAAAAAATGAATAAAAAAGCGCAAATACAGGTGTGAGGTGTGGCGGCGTCCAGGTGAGGCAGGCGAGGTGGACGGGCAGGTGAGGGGAGAGGCGAGAGGCAGGCAGCACACAGTTGACCTCCCCTGGGGCTCCACACACTGAGGGCTTTTACGAGTGACGAACTAAGACTGATTTGAATGTGTGTGTGTGTGTGTGTGTGTGTGTGTGTGTGTGTGTGTGTGAAAGGGAGAAAGGGAGGATGTATGTATGAGTGGGAGAAATGGGGGGAAGTGTTTGTGTGTGTGTGTGTGTGTGTGTGTGTGTGTGTGTCTCGGGGTGTGTTTCCGGGTGACTGATGTGTACGTGTGTGTGTGTGTGTGTGTGTGTGTGTGTGTGTGTGTGTGTGTGTGTGTGTGTGTGTGTGTGTGTGTGTGTGTGTGGATGAAGAAGTGACCCGTGAATCTGTACATAAAGGAATTTAAAACTTTACATTCTCTTGTACAAACATTTTTTCCACTTTTCCCTATTCTCTTTTTTGTTTATTTATTCCCTTGCATTTCCAAAACCACGTCTTTTTTTTCTTTTTCTTTCTTTTTTTCTTTTTTTTTCTTTTTTTCTTTTTTTTTCTTTCTTTTTTTTTTTTTTTTTCCTCTCTTCCGGTCGCTTCTTTTATGAACACGTGGCAGGTCAGACACACGCGGACTGCCACGTGTCGGCCCCATGGCTTCTGGCACCGACCCTTATTTGCTTAATGCACTGTTCCGCTCGGAATCCGGACAATTTGGCCACGGACGATTTGGCCACGGACGATTTGGCCACGGGATGTCACCCTAGGACGTTTTGGCCACGGTGGGTAGGACATTTTGGCCACGGGAGAAAATACTAGGAATCTATTGCACTTAGTAGCTTGCTTATTAAGTAAAGGAAAAAATCTTTAGTCTGTTTTATTATCCAAAAAAGTTCTCTAATCTGTTCTGTTAGGTTAGGTTAGGTTAGGTTAGGTTAGGTTAGGTAATAAATACGAATATTAATAATAATTGTGAAAATATGTAAATAATACAAAATATAATATATATTACAGTAAATATGTTTCATGGCCAAAACGTCCACCTTGGGAAGTTCCCGTGGCCAAAACGTCCTACGGTGACATCCCGTGGCCAAATTGTCCGTGGGCAAATCATCCGTGGCCAAATCGTCCTACACCCGTTCCGCTCATCTCCACATTTGGTGTTGTTTGCGTGCGTATAAAAACACAAGAAAATAAAGGAAACTGCGAGAAGTCATTAGGCCTACACGTGGCAGTCCTTGTATGCAATAGGCCTGTCTGTTTCCACCTGTCATACACCCTCCAGCCTTCACCCTTTCTCCTCTCACCACTAAAACCGTAAGAAAATAAGGAAATAAGGAAATTTTTAAGAAGTCATCAGGCCTATACGTGGAAGCCCCTGTATGAAGTAGGCCTGTTTGTTTCCTCCTGTCATCACCGTCCTTAAATCTGTCTAATCTTGTCTTGAAGTTCTCTAATGACTCAGCACTAACAGCCTGATTACTGAGTCCATTCCGCTCATCCGCCACTCTGTTTAAGAACCGATTCCTTAAACTTGACTTCCTTTTTCAACCTTCGACTCATTTATTTCTTGTTTTCTCCTTTCGCATTATTGAAAGGTTGTAAAGGGTTGTGAATCTTTTTAGAACTGAAGGTAAAACTCAAGAAGACACTTTTTATTTATTTGTTTATTCATTTATATTTTTATGGATGTATTTAGTGTAGTTCATTTCACTTTTGTCCCACGAAAATATAAAGAAAAATTGTGTTTTGTAAAAGGTGGCAAAATCTAAAGGCGAAAACAACAGAAAGCAAAGAAAATAAATGATAAGATGCGCTTTTTCATTATTTCATTTCATAGTTGGTGTAGTTTGTGACTGTTTGTGCTTCGGATGTATTAAAAACGTGTGTTCTGTGTATGAGGTGACAAAATATATATAAAAAAAACCTTCATAACTTCATAAGAGACGTTTTTCATAGTTTTCGTGGTGTCATTTCCATACTTGGCACAGTTTGCATGTAGTACAGATATTTGTGGCCTTTGAAAATATAATGAAAAAAAGGGTTGCGCTTTAGAAGAGGCGACAAGAAAAAAGACACACATACTTCACAATATACGATAATTAAAAAAAAAATAATAAGAAAAGATAAATGACAAAACAGAAATAAAACACAAAACAGGACTCATTTTTTATAATCATTGTAATTTTTAGCAGTGTGGGAATGAAACACTACTGCTATGGACACCTGAGAAACCTTACCTTACCTAACCTTACCTATCCTTACCTAACTTAACCTAACCTTACCTTACCTAACCTATCCTTACCTAACCTAACCTTACCTAACCTAACCTAACCTAACCTACCCTAACCTTAACTAACCTAACCTTACCTAACCTTACCTATCCTTACCTAACCTTACCTAACCTTACCTAACCTAACCAAACCTAACCTAACCTAACCTATCCTAACCTTACCTTACCTTACCTAACCTAACCTAACCTAACCTAACCTAACCTAACCTTACCTAACCTAACCTATCCTTATCTAACCTAACCTAACCTTACCTAACCTAACCTAACCTAACCTTACCTAACCTATCCTAACCTTACCTTATCTAACCTTACCTTACCTTACCTAACCTAACCTAACCTATCCTATCCTTACCTAACCTAACCTTACCTAACCTAACCTAACCTAACCTAACCTATTCTACAACCATATACAAGAGAGAGAGAGAGAGAGAGAGAGAGAGAGAGAGAGAGAGAGAGAGAGAGAGAGAGAGAGAGAGAGAGAGAGAGAGAGAGAGATTCACACAGTATATAAAGCCATTAGTTTCCCTTATGACAGAAAGGTAACACGATCCTAAAAGCTAACTTCCGTATCTACCATTGCCTGAAGGTCTCTCTCTCTCTCTCTCTCTCTCTCTCTCTCTCTCTCTCTCTCTCTCTCTCTCTCTCTCTCTCTCTCTCTCTCTCTCTCCCAAGGGCGTGTGCCTAAATAATTTAACGTATTCCATTTTCATGTAGATAAATTTTAGTTTCGTATTGATTTAGAGGAGGAGGAGGAGGAGGAGGAGGAGGAGGAGGAGGAGGAGGAGGAGGAGGAGGAGGAGGAGGAGGAGGAGGAGGAGGAGGAGGAGGAGAAATTAAAAGTGTTGAATAATGTCGAGTGCAGTCAGAGAGAGAGAGAGAGAGAGAGAGAGAGAGAGAGAGAGAGAGAGAGAGAGTCATTTGTGTTGTCATCGTCAGCATTGAAGATTTAATTAATAGACTACCTAACTGCGTGTTTCGGAGGAGGAGGAGGAGGAGGAGGAGGAGGAGGAGGAGGAGGAAAAGGAAGAAGAGGATAATTTATGTTAGTCTTTATGTTAGTCTTATGTTAGTCTCTCTCTCTCTCTCTCTCTCTCTCTCTCTCTCTCTCTCTCTCTCTCTCTCTCTCTCTCTCTCTCTCTCTCTCTCTCTCTCATATTTTCCCCAATAAAACTCTACCAGCGATGGAAAGTCAGAATATAAGATAAAAAATAATGCTATAGTTTTCCTTCATGCTGGATAAAAGTGTTGGGGAAATAGAAGGGGAAGAGGAGGGAAACAAGGGGGAAAAAAGGGAAAAAAGGGAAAATTGGAGAGAAAAGGGAAGGTAGAAACGAAGGAAAAAAGTAACGGAATGTCGAAAAATTTCCCTCTCTCTCTCTCTCTCTCTCTCTCTCTCTCTCTCTCTCTCTCTCTCTCTCTCTCTCTCTCTCTCTCTCTCTCTCTCTCTCTCTCTCTCTCTCTCTCTCTCTCTCTCTCTCTCTCTCGCAAAATATGACTCACATATTTCGTGCAGTTTTTCTCTTTCTTTTTTTTCTTTCTTTTTTTCTTTCTATTTCTCTCTCTCTCTCTCTCTCTCTCTCTCTCTCTCTCTCTCTCTCTCTCTCTCTCTCTCTCTCTCTCTCTCTCTCTCTCTCTCTCTCTCTCTCTCTCTCTCTCCCTTTTTCATCGGATACTTTTGTTACTTTTCATTTATTCCCATTTTTTTTGTTTTTCCCTTATTTATTATTTTATTCATTTATTTATTTATTTATTTATTTATTTATTTATTTATTTATTTACTGTGTATTGCTGCCTTGTTTAGAAGCGTTCGGCAAATTCACTCTTTAATTCCTACAAAAAAAATAACAATAATAACAAATAATTGTAAGATATATGATTATTTTCATTTAGACAAACAGTTAGTGTGTAATTGAGGAAATGTTCTCTTGGGTTAGGTTAGGTTAGGTTAGGTTAGGTTAGGTTAGGTTAGGATATGTTAGGTTAGGTTAGGTTAGGTTAGGTTAGGTTAGGTTAGGTTAGGTTAGGTTAGGTTAGGTTAGGTTAGGTTGGGTTAGGTTAGGTTAAGTTAGGTTAGGTTAGGTTAGGTTAGGTTTGGTTAGGTTAGGTTAGGTTAGGTTAGGTTAGGTTAGGTTAGGTTAGGTTAGGTAAGGTTAGGTTAGGATATATTAGGTTAGGTTAGGTTAGGTTAGGATATGTTAGGTTAGGTTAGGTTAGGTTAGGTTAGGATATGTTAGGTTAGGTTAGGTTAGGTTAGGATAGGTAATTTAGGGTAGGTTACGTTTGATTAGGTTAAAATAAGTTATTATATATATTAATGTAGGATAAGTTAGGTTAGGTTAGGTTAGGTTAGGTTAGGTTAGGTTAGGATAGGTAATTTAGGGTAGGTTACGTTTGATTAGGTTAAAATAAGTTATTATATATATTAATGTAGGATAAGTTAGGTTAGATTAAGTTAGAATAAGTTAGGATAAATATGATTAGGTTAGGTCAGGTTAGCTTAGATTAGGTTAAGATAGGTTAAATTAGATTAGATTAGGTTACGTTAGGTTAGGTTAGGTAAGATTAGGTTAGGTTAGCTTATGTTAGGTTATGTTAGGTTAGGTTAGGTTAGGTCAGGTTAGCTTAAATTAAGATAGGTTAAATTAGATTAGATTACGTTAGGTTAGGTTAGGTAAGATTAAGTTAGGTTAGGTTAGGTTAGGTTAGGTAAGGTTAAGTTAGGTTAGGTAAGATTAAGTTAAGTTTGCTTATGTTATGTTAGGTTAGGTTAGGTAAGGTTAGGTTAGGTTAGGTTAGGTTAGGTAAGATTAAGTTAGGTTTGCTTATGTTAGGTTAGGTTAGGTTAGGTTAGGTTAGGTTAGGTTAGGTTAGGTTAGGTAAGATTAAGTTAGGTTTGCTTATGTTATGTTAGGTTATGTTAGGTTAGGTAAGATAAAGCTCACGATTCATTTCATTTAGATAATCCGGTAGTTAGTAATTTAGCAAAGGTTCTTGTGGCAATACAGTGTTAGTCTGCCGCAAACTTTAAATAAAAAGAAAAAGAAAAAGAGGAAGGAGGGAATGCGCAGACCAACCAGGGTGTCAAAGATCCAAACAGCGACAGTGTTACCATGTCCGCTTGTCCCCCTAATTAGCAGTGTTACCATGTCCTTCCCCAGCAGCAGTGTTACCATGTCCGCGTGTCCCATCAGTGTTACCATATCCCCCCTATAGCAATATTACCATGTCTTCCCCAGCGGCAGTGTTACCATGTCCCCTTGTCCCCAGGCAGTGTTACCATGTCCTCGTGTCTAGAGAGAGAGAGAGAGAGAGAGAGAGAGAGAGAGAGAGAGAGAGGGTGAAGTGAAGGTGATGGATGAGGGAAGTGAAGATAGCAGGTTATTAGAAGAGGGGAAAGAGGGGAAGGGAAACAAGGGGCTGGAAAAGAGGCTAGGAGGAAGAAGAAGAGGAGGAGGAGGAGGAGGAGGAGGAGGAGGAGGTAATGGTGATAGTGTTGGAGAAAGAGATGTAAGAAAATTGGAAGGGGAGGAGGAGGAGGAGGACGAAAAATGAAAGAGGAGGAGGAGGAGGAGGAGGAGGAGGAGGAGGAAGATGAAAAAAGATGTAAAAGAGGAGGAGGAAGAGGAGTAGAAGGGTAATAGCAAGAAGAATAAGAGGTGTGGAGAAGAAGTAGTTAGTGGAAGAGGAGGAGGAGGAGGAGGAGGAGGAGGAGGAGGAGGAGGAGGAGGATGAAGCAGTTAAAAAGTAGAATAAGAAAAGAGAAGTTAAAATAAAGAAAAGGTTTAAAATATGTGATAAAAAAGGGAATAAGAAGAAACAGCCTCTCTCTCTCTCTCTCTCTCTCTCTCTCTCTCTCTCTCTCTCTCTCTCTCTCTCTCTCTCTCTCTCTCTCTCTCTCTCTCTCTCTCTCTCTCTCTCTCTCTCTCTCTCTCTCTCTCTCTCTCTCTCTCTCTCTCCTATTTCGTTATTGTTTTATCTATCTAATAATAATAATAATAATAATGATAACAACAACAACAAAAACAACAACAACAGTAATAACAATAATGACAACAATGAATACTATCTTTCTATGCTACTTAACACTGAAGAAAGAACATATGAATTAACCTCTCTCTCTCTCTCTCTCTCTCTCTCTCTCTCTCTCTCTCTCTCTCTCTCTCTCTCTCTCTCTCTCTCCTCAGACATTCCCAGGTAACATCAACACTTACCTGGAGCAGAGGAACGCGCTGGTGCCGCCCCTCGTGGCCAGCAAGGTGCGTTTCATCCCTGTCTCCTCGCACCCCCGCACCGTCTGTCTGCGCGTCGAGCTGTACGGGTGCCCCAACACAGGTGAGGGTGATTAATTGCCTTTTTGGACAGGTGAGGTGAGGTTTACTAACGTTTTTTATTAATTGAGGTGAGGTTGGGTTTGTGAAGTTCTTTATTTACTTGTTTTGTTTTTGTTTTGTTTTGTTTTGTTTTGTTTTGTTTTGTTTTCATGTATGGCACGGCACAGGTAAAGGTGATTAGTTTATTTATTTATTTTTTTCGGGGGTGAGAGACAGGTAAGGTGAGATGAAGTGAGGTGAGGTGAGGTCTGCAAATCTCTCTGTTTATTTCGATTAGTTGAGGTAAGGTTAGGTTTGCTTTGGTTACGTTAGGTTAGGTTAGGTTAGGTTAGATTAGATTAAGTTAGGTTAAGTTAGGTTAGGTTAAGTTAGGTAAGATTTGGTCAGGTTAAGTTAGGTTAGGTAAGATTTGGTTAGGTTAGGTTAGATTTGGTTTGGTTAGGTTAAGTTAGGTTAGGTTAGGTTAAGTTAGGTTAGGTTAGGTTAGGTTAGGTTAAGTTAGGTTAGGTTAGGTTAAGTTAGGTTA
>NC_087190.1:13209103-13214103 GCF_035594125.1 Scylla paramamosain
AAAGGAAGGAAAATAAAAGAAAAGGAAGAAAGGGAAACAGGGAAACTTTGAGAAAAATAGACAAAGGGAAAAGAAAAAAAGGAATCAAGAGAAAAGGAGGAAAACAGGAAGGGAAAAAAAACATAATCAAACTACAGAATAGAAAATGAAAGAGGAAAAAAAATAAAAGAAATAAAAAAGAAGGAGGAAAACAATGAAACAAAAGGAAAACAAAAGGGGAAAAAACGAGGAAAATAAAGAAAATGAAGAGGAAAGAAAAAAAAACATGACCAAACCATTTAAAACAAGACGAAAGAGGAAAGAATAAAAGAAATAAAGGAAAAAAAGGGGAAAAACAAAGGAAAAAAACGAGTAAAATAAAAAAAAAGGAAAATGAAGAGGAAAGGGAAAAAAAGGCATAACCAAACTATAGGAAATTAAATTAAAGTTGAATTAATTTAGACAGCCAATGAATTACTCTCATTTAAAAACAAGAAAAGAAAAAAAAAAAAAAAACAGTAATTTCATTGTATTAGCGGAATGAAAAACCACACCCATGATGTATTGTAATTTGCAGAGAGAGAGAGAGAGAGAGAGAGAGAGAGAGAGAGAGAGAGAGAGAGAGAGAGAGAGAGAGAGAGAGAGAGAGAGAGAGAGAGAGAGAGAGAGAGAGAGAGAGAGAGAGAAGAAAAAACAATTAAATATGTATTCTTTCCATGCATTTAATTAATATATGTGCCGGGATATGGAAGGAGGAGGAGGAAGAGGAGGAGGAGGAGGAGGAGGAGGAGGAGGAGGAGGAATACTCGTAAATAAGAGATGGTTAGAGAGAATAACATTAAAAAAGTTGAAAAATAGAATACACGACTCTCTCTCTCTCTCTCTCTCTCTCTCTCTCTCTCTCTCTCTCTCTCTCTCTCTCTCTCTCTCTCTCTCTCTCTCTCACACAGGTTAGTCTTAGAATCATAATAAAGTAAATAATAAAGTTTCATTAATTATCTTTCTCTATTCTAAAAAAAAAAAAGTTCATTTTCGTAAACACACCTTTCCCTCAATGACTGGCTAATTAATGGCGGTCACCTGGAAGTAATGCCACCAGAATACCGACATTACCTCCCACAACAACAACGACGGCAATAACAACAACAGCAACAGTAATAATAATAATAACAACAACAACAACAGTAACAACAACAACAACAGCAGCAGCAACAACAATAACAACAACAACAACAACAACAACATAAACATAAACAACAACAACAACTATTACTATTACTACAACACCACCACCACCACCACCAACAACAACAACAACAACAACAACAACAACAACAACAACAACAACAACATAAACAACAACAACAACAACAACTATTACTATTACTACAACACCACCACCACTACCACCACCACCACCACCACCACCACCAACAACAACAACAACAACAACAACAACAATAGACGTTATCTTTCACTAACAACAAAAGCTGTATATGTTTTGTTTATTTTATTCTATTTCATTATTGCCTTTCCGTTTTTTTATTTATTTTTTTTAACCCTTGCCTTTCAATAACAATAAAAGCTGTGTATTGTATCGTATTGTCTTGTAGTTTACAGAATCTTGCCAACCTTTTTTATTTTCCTTTTTTTCTCTTTTTTCTTTTCTTTTTTTCTTTTTTTGTTAATTTAATTATTATTTTTTCATCACTTATCTTTCAATAATAACACAAACATATATTTCATTGTATTGCATTGTATTATATTTGGTTGTTGTTGTTGTTGTTGTTGTTGTTGTTTTAATATCTCTATCGATCTGAATTCCCACCACAGCAACAACTCTATTTTGCATTTTACCGAACCTTTGCAATGATTATTTTTTTTTCTTTTTGTTTATTTCAGTTTAATTCATTCACTAAATATTCATATCGATATTGACTCCCACACTCACAAAACTTTCATTCTTTCTGTGATTGCAAAGCTCTGTATTTAATTTTGTATCATTACATTTTATTTCATTTTATTTCATGGAATCTTCCCATCGTATCATCGTAACTTATTGCAGCCACTGTAGAAATATCGTACGCGGCATGAGAGCATCGTACGCGGCATGATCATCATACAAAATATGAGGATTTCTAAGTATCATAAGTAGTGTACAATTATCGTACGTGGCCTGAAAATCGTACATAAAATCAAAGTATCGTACGCAGCCTGAGACTCTTACATCACGCCAGGCAATCTCAGCACCAGTCATATAACATTATCGTACACGGCCTGAAAATCGTACATAAAATCAAAGTATCGTACGCAGCTTGAGACTCTTACATCACGCCAATCTCAGCACCAGTCATATAACATTATCGTACGCGGCCTGAAAATCGTACATAAAATCAAAGTATCGTACTCACCTCACCGTGCATCTGACAGTGAAAAAGCTTGGCGCATAACAGACAAAGGCGAAAAACAGACAGACAGACAGACGGACAGACAGACAGGGACACGTAAAAAGGAATAGTGTGGCGTGCAAGATTAAAGAAAGTGGCATTTTTATTCGCCCATCTCCCCATCCCATCCCCCTCTCCCTCTCCCCCTCCCGGACACTGCCTCGCGCATGGAGTTAAGCTCGGAAATGGCTGTTTACTTATTCATTCTAATAGTATTCCCTAATAGGAGAGAGAGAGAGAGAGAGAGAGAGAGAGAGAGAGAGAGAGAGAGAGAGAGAGAGAGAGAGAGAGAGAGAGAGAGCTTACCAAGAGAAGTTTTTTGTTTTTTTATAGTTTTTTTTTATCTTTTTTTCTTTTTCCATTTTTTGTTCAGGAATGAATTAAATTTTCCTCGCGTTATAAAAAAAAGAGGAAGTTATTTATTGTGACTAGGAAGGCTTGTTTTGCTGTTACTACTACTACTACTACTACTACTACTACTACTACTACTACTACTACTACTACTACTACTACTACTACTATGTTGAATATTTTAATTTTATCTGCATATTGTGAACAGTAGGAGGTATTTCAACAACAACAACTACCGCTACTACTACTACCACCACCACCACCACCACCACCACCACCACCACCACTTTTACTACTACTACCACTTTCCTTGCATTATAAAGAGAAACTAACATTGTAATCTGAAAAGGCGAGGAAATTTCAAAACAATAGCAATAACAACCACAACTACTACAACTACCACCACTACTACCACTACTACTACCACCACTACTGCCGGCGCTGCTACTGGTGGTGTGTTTTACCTGTGGCATGATAACTCACCTGTCCCTCCCACCATCAGTCATGCCACAAAGCCCAACGTAATCCTTTCATTTTTGTTGTTACCTGTGATTAATTATTGAATGCGAGACTGCCAGCTTTGTTCTCTCTCTCTCTCTCTCTCTCTCTCTCTCTCTCTCTCTCTCTCTCTCTCTCTCTCTCTCTCTCTCTCTCTCTCTCTCTCTCTCTCTCTCTCGGCCCATTGTTTTCCTCCACAGACGTCAAATCAAAGTTATTTTCTTTGCCACAAATATTTCCTTTCGCTTTCTGTTTCGCTTCTATTCTTTGCAGTAATGGTTTGTTGTTTTGTTGATTATGATGAAGGTAATGATTGTGGTGGTGGTGGTGGTGGTGGTGGTGGTGGTGGAGATGATGATGGTGGTGGTACTACTGCTACTACTACTACTACTACCACAATGAAACGAAATTACCAGCACTTATACATTTGTTAACCTCATAAAACCAGCGCCACCACAACACTACAGCCCCAGGTCTCGTTGCAGGCTGGGAGTGGGTGGGGTGGTCCTTGGCGCAGGTGCAGAGGGAGCCGCTGCATCTCACCTTCGTCTTCGCCACCATGAGGAACTTCTCAAGCCTCGCCCTGCACGTGTTCTCCAGCCCCAGGGACGACTTCCAGGTGAGAGAGAGAGAGAGAGAGAGAGAGAGAGAGAGAGAGAGAGAGAGAGAGAGAGAGAGAGAGAGAGAGAGAGAGAGAGAGAGAGAGAGAGTGTGATAGATAATACTTTTTTCTTTTTTTCTTTTTTTGTTCTTGTTTTTTTTCGGAAGAGATGGAGAGAGAGAGAGAGAGAGAGAGAGAGAGAGAGAGAGAGAGAGAGAGAGAGAGAGAGAGAGAGAGAGAGAGAGAGAGAGAGAGAGAGAGAGAGAGAGAGAGAGAGAGCATTTTTCTTGTCTTTTCTTGCTTTCTTGAGCCTCAGTCTTTATTCATTTATTTTTTTATTTTCTTTTCTTTTTATTTATTTTTCTTTTTTGTTTCGTATATTTTTTTCGTATATATATTTTTTTTTCCTGACTTTTCTCAACTTTTTTCCTTATCTTTACTCAATTTTTTTTTTCATCCTTTTCTGACTTTTCTTATCTTTTCTCAATTATTCCCTCGCACTTCCTATCTTTTCCTCATCTTTTCTTATCCTATTCCCTACTTTCCATATTTTTTCTCACCATTATCAACCTCTTCCTTTTTTTCAACTTTTTTTTCTTTTTCTTAATCTTTTCCTTTCCTTCCTTTTCCCTGTCATCTTTTCCCAATGTTAGGTTAGACTCTGTAAGATGAGGTAAATACTCTCAGTAACCCGGCGCACCTGTGTAGGGGAAGGCAGGTTAATTAGGGGAGGAAGGAAGGTAAGGTGGGCAGGTGTGTTTCAAGAGAGAGAGAGAGAGAGAGAGAGAGAGAGAGAGAGAGAGAGAGAGAGAGAGAGAGAGAGAGAGAGAGAGAGAGGAGGGAGAAATGCTAAATCTTTCTTTGTTTTTTTCTTTGTTTTTTTTTACTGTGTGTGTGTGTGTGTGTGTGTGTGTGTGTGTGTGTGTGTGTGTGTGTGTGTGTGTGTGTGTGTGTGTGTGTGTGTGTGTGTAAGCAACGAAAAATTGAGAGGAAATAAAGAATGTAATGGAGGAATGAATGATAAAAAAACGAAAACGGAAAAAAAATATCAGGTGGAATTTGACGAAAAGAAAAGAAAAACGATAATTAAAACAACAGGTGAGTCAAACATTACCTGTCTTGTC
>NC_087190.1:13219103-13221603 GCF_035594125.1 Scylla paramamosain
TTTATTTAGTTCATTTTTTCATTGAATTCTAGTTGATTTATTCATTTTTTCATTGTTTTCTATTTATTTATTAATTCTTATCATTGAAATTTTTAATATAACTTCATTTTTGTTCATTCATTCATTCATTCATTTGCTTCCTTCCACGGCAAACATTCATTTTATCGTGTTTTTTTCCTTTTTTTCATTCTTTTCGTCACTTTTTAACATAATTACTTGTTCATTCATTCATTCATTCATTCATTCATACATTTACTTCTCTTCCCTTCCCTCCACGGCAAACATTCAATTTATCGTGTTTTTTTCCCTTTCTTTTCATTTCTCTTCGTCCACTTTTTTACTTAATTTTACTTATTCATTCATTTATTCATTCATTCATTCATTCATTCATTCTTACATTTGTTCATTCAAGTTTTCATTTATCCATTCAGCTCACTTATTCACTTATTCTCATTCATTTTATCGTGTTCACTAATTTATTCATTTCTTTCAACATTGTTTCGTAATTCTTTTATTATAACCATTTCGCATTCATTCATTCAGTTCATTCATTCATTTCCTTTCCTTCCCTCCACGGCAAACATTAATTTTATCGTGCTTTCTTTTATTTCTTTTTATTTTATTCATCATTTTTTCTAACATAGCTATTTCTTGTTCATTCATTCAATTCATTCTTTCATTCACTCCCCTTCCCTTCCCTTCCCTTCCCTCCCAGGTGAGCCAAAAGAAAGAAATGAATGCAGACTTTTTCATTCACTTTGTTGGTTCCCTCCCTCGCCTCCGCCCGTCCGCCAAAGGAAGGAAGGAAGAAAGCAACTGAAAAAAATAAATAAATAGATAGATAAACAAACGCTCCATTTCTTCCCCTTCCTTCGCTTCCTTCCCAGTCACCCAGAAACTGTAGTGGTGGTGGTGGTGGTGGTGGTGGTGGTGGTGGTTGTAGAAGTAGTAGTAGCAGTAGTAATAATTATTGTTGTTGTTGTTGTTGTTGTTGTTGTTGTTGTTGTTGTTGTTCCTCCTCCTCCTCCTCCTCCTCCTCCTCCTTGATTTTTGAAGAACAAGAACATGTATACGTGTGTGTGTGTGTGTGTGTGTGTGTGTGTGTGTGTGTGTGTGTGTGTGTGCGTGTGATCACCTCATCCCTTCCTCTTCGTTTATCAAATTTACTTACACGACACTCTCTCTCTCTCTCTCTCTCTCTCTCTCTCTCTCTCTCTCTCTCTCTCTCTCTCTCTCTCTCTCTCTCTCTCTCTCTGAACCACATCTTTCACTATACCTGTGTCGAATCTTCTATCCTTCCTCCTCCTCCTCCTCCTCCTCCTCCTCCTCCCCGTGTCAGCAGTAATCCTATTTGTCAAACGTGCAACAGACAGACAGAGACAGAGCGGAAAGATTAGGTTACACGATTACCATATTCTCTCGACGCGGCGGTAGTTAGGGGGGTAGTTAGGGGGTAGTTAGGGGGGTAGTTAAGGGGGGTTGTTAGGGGGTATGGGGTGTTAGGGGGAAGTGGATGGCTGTTCGGTTTTGGGGTGTTGGGTGTTCTCTTCCTCCTCCTCCTCCTCTTCTTCTTCTTCTTCTTCTTCTTCTTCTTCTTCTTCTTCTTCTTCTTCTTCTTCTTCTTCTTCTTCTTCTTCTTCTTCTTCTTCTTCTTCTTCTTCTTCTTCTTCTTCTTCTTCTTCTTCTTCTTCTTCTTCTTCTTCTTCTTCTTCTTCTTCTTCTTCTTCTTCTTCTTCTTCTTCTTCTTCTTCTTCTTCTTCTTCTTCTTCTTCTTCTTCTTCTTCTTCTTCTTCTTCTTCTTCTTCTTCTTCTTCTTCTTCTTCTTCTTCTTCTTCTTCTTCTTCTTCTTCTTCTTCTTCTTCTTCTTCTTCTTCTTCTTCTTCTTCTTCTTCTTCCTTCTCTTCTTTTTCTTTTTTTTCTTTTTCTTTTTTTCTTTGTTTTTTTTTTGTCTTTTCGTGTTCTTCTTCTTCTTCTTCTTCTTCTTCTTCTTCTTCTTCTTCTTCTTCTTCTTCTTCTTCTTCTTCTTCTTCTTCTTCTTCTTCTTCCATTCTGTCACTTTCTTCTTCCCCTTCATTTTTCGTGCTTTTTTTTTTTTTACCTATTTTCTTACCTCCTCCTCCTCCGCCTCCTCCTCCTCCTCCTCCTCCTCCTCCTCCTCCTCCTCCTCCTCCTCCTCCTCCTCCTCCTCCTCCTCCTCCTCCTTCCGCCTCGCTTCTTCTCTTCTTACTCTCATCTTACTTCTCATTAGTTATTTTTCTTCCCTCATTCCTCTCCTCCTCCTCCTCCTCCTCTTCCTCTTCTTCCTCTCTCTCCTCCTCTACCTCATCCTCTTTTTAGAATAATATAAAAATTTCCACCTATTTTTTCCCTCCTTCCTTCCTTCCTTCCTTCCTTTCTTTCTTTCTTTCTTTCTTTCTTTCTTTCTTTCTTTCTTTCTTTCTTTCTTTCTTTCTTCCTCCTCCTCCTTCTCCTCCTCCTTCTCATCTTTCTCCTTTCCTCC
>NC_087190.1:13226603-13229103 GCF_035594125.1 Scylla paramamosain
AGAGAGAGAGAGAGAGAGAGAGAGAGAGAGAGAGAGAGAGTAAGCCTTAAAAAAAATCTATACATTTCTGTTCTAATTATTTATTTCTTTATTTTTTTCACCTGTCCCAGTCTGAGGCCTAATGATTAACCTGTATTTTACCTGTTTACTAATGAGCTTTCTCTCCTGAACCATCTTTTCCTTTCTTTCTTTCTTTCTTTCTTTCTTTTTCTTTGTTCCCATTCTTTTTTCTTCCTTTCTCTTCTTGTTTTCTTCGTTTTTTTCTTCTTTCTTTATTATATTTTTTTCTGTCTTCCTCTGCTTCCTTCTTTCTTTATTTTATTTTCTCTTTTCTTTCTTTCAATCTGTCTTTCGTTTCCTTCATGTTTTTCTTGCTATCTTCCTTCCTTCCTTCATTCATTCATTCATATATTCCTTTCCTTTCCTTTCCTTTCCTTTCCTTTCCTTTAATTCTTTCCTTCTTCCCTTCCTTCTTTCCTTCTTCCCTTCCTTCTTCCCTTCCTTCCTTCCTTCCTTCCTTCCTTCCTTCCTTGCCTCAGGTGTTGCGGTCTTTCCTCCTTAAAAGCCAGACTCATAAATCACTCAAAGGAAGGAGGAAACAAGGAGGAAAACTGGGAGGAAACTTTCTTCTCTCCTCCTCTTTTTCTCTCTCGCCTTACCTTTCGTTACACTCATCGGCTACACAAAGGAAGAAGAGGGAGGAGGAGGAGGAGGAGGAGGAGGAGGAGGAGGAGGAGGAGGAGACGACGAAAAAGAGAGAAAAAAGGAGGAGGAGGAGGAGGAGGAGGAGGAAGAGGAGAATGAAAATAATAATAATGATAAGAAGAGGAGAGAAATGAAAAAAAAAAGAGGATGAGGAGAAGGAGAAGAAAAAAACCTATAAAGATTTGTATAAAGTTGTTGCTGATCACAGGACAAACTATGCAGCACTGACGGGACTCACCCCCTCTTCCCTCCACCCTTTCCCCTCGCCCTCAGGTTCCCTCCAAAGCTGAGGTGTACTTCGGCGAGGATGGCACCAACTTCCACGAGAAGGCCGTGGCGTCGCCCCCCACCTGGCCTGGCGCGCTGGGACCCGGCGTTCACAACCTGAGCCTCGCCCTGCGCCACCGCCCCGCCAGGGTCCTCAGGCTGCTGCTGTACTTCCCCGGCCCCTGGTTGGCTCTCAGCGAGGTCTACTTCGACAGTGGTGAGTGGACACAACCCTGACCCCACCTAACCTAACATGACCTAACCTGACCTAACCTGACCTCACCTTACCTCACCTCACCTCACCTCACCTCACCTCACCTAACCTAACCTAACCTAACCTAACCTAACCTGACCTAACCTGACCTCACCTTACCTCACCTTACCTCACCTCACCTCACCTAACCTAGCCTAACCTAACCTAACCTGACCTCATCTTACCTCACCTCACCTCACCTAACCTAACCTAACCTCACTTAACCTAACCTAACCTAGCCTAACCTAACCTAACTTAACCTAACCTAACCTAACCTAACCTCACCTAACCTCACCTCACCTCACCTAACCTAACCTAACCTCACCTAAGCTAAGTTAACTAACCTTCCAGATGTAGAGAATCCCTGCCCATCTAACCAAACCTAACTTAACCAAACTTGAGTGAGGTGCAGTGCGTCATTGGTGAGTGCACTGTCTGTGGGGACTGTCCACCTCACTAGTGCAGGAGAACAAGTGTCTTTCCTCTGTCATTGCGCAAATATCCATCTCATTAGTGCAGGATTTGACAGGTATCTTTGTTGTTTTACCTTGTCCGTCTCACTAATGCATGGAAGAGTTAACGAGGTGCCTCCCTCCTTCAACCCTTTCACTGATAAACTCTGACAAACTCCTTCAACCCTTTCACTGGTAAGCCCTGACAAACTCTGGATTAATGTAAGAGTTAGCCAGTTTCTTCATTCCTTCAACCCTTTCACTGGTAAACTCTGACAAACTCTGGATTAATGTAAGAGTTAGCCAGTTTCTTCATTCCTTCAACCCTTTCACTGGTAAACCCTGACAAACTCTGGATTAATGTAAGAGTTAGCCAGTTTCTTCATTCCTTCAACCCTTTCATTGGTAAACCCTGACAAACTCTGGATTAATGTAAGAGTTAGCCAGTTTCTTCATTCCTTCAACCCTTTCACTGGTAAACTCTGACAAACTCTTTCATCCCTTTCATTGGTAAACTCGGGCACTCTTGGTCTGTTTTCGCTTTCTTTTGTCGTTGGTGTGACTTGAGCTGTTGTAACAAAAGAGCATCAACACACCTGAATTGAATTAACTTTTTTTTTTCATTTATTTTATTTATTTATTTTTATTTTTTATTTATTTATTTTTTGACATTTTCTACTAGGGACAATTTCAAGTCGTGTCTTTTCTTATTTATTTATCTATTTATTTATTTATTTATTTATTTCCTTACTATTTCTTTGATTTTTTGTGGAGGTAGTTTCAAGTTGTGTGGCCATTTCTTTTCTTCTCATTTCTTTTTTTT
>NC_087190.1:13234103-13254103 GCF_035594125.1 Scylla paramamosain
TAGTAATAGTAGCAGAGGCAGCATTAGCGATAGTAGTACCAGTAGTAACAGCACTATCAGAACCCTATCCAATCGGACCCTGCTGAGCCCCGCGTCTCCCTCCCACAGGGGGCGGGGGTGAGCGTGGTGGGCGGCTGGGGCCCCGTGGAGGGACAGGGGGTGGCCCGGGCAAGCATGAAGCCACGCAGCGCCCGGCAGACACCACGGCGAGTTCTGCACAGGCTGGCGGGAGTCTGACTATGGCACGGTGAGACTCTTCCTCTTCTTCTTCTTCTTGTTCTCCTTCAGTTGTGTCCCTAAAGAGAGAGGTTAGCGCCATTTACGAACCTCCTTCAGTTGTTTCTGCCCCTTACATCCTCCTCCGTGAGTCCCTTTCTCTGTTCTACCGGCTGTGAAATATATACGTCCAGACATGACTATCGCGAGGAGTTATGGCACACACACACACACACACACACACACACACACACACACACACACACGTACGCTAAATCAGATGGTGTTTCTGTGTGGCCTTTGTAGCGCAGCACTTATTCCTCTCTGTAAGCCCCTGTGTTCTGAAATCTTTTCCTCTTTCACCTCGACAATTTTTCAAGGCCACATAAATAATTTGCCGGGTTCTCATGAGCGTTTCACCTGTTGATAATGTAAAAGTTCAGTTTCTATGTTGAATTATCATTGGAATTTTGAGAGCACCTTGGAAAAAACTTCGTAACTGCCACTACAGCCTGTCAGAAGTTCATTTTCTTAAACGATCAATAGAATCATGGAAGCATTTCTTGAACACCTCAGTCACTTGCACTACAGCCACTCAGAAGTCCAGAATCTATGTTAAATTATCAAAATCCATTACTTTTTTATTTCTCTTCCACTCAAATAGTTAAAAAATTTCCCTCTTTCTTTCAAGCACATCAATTGTTTCCCACTCAAGTTCAAGTTTTCCGTTTTCTGTTTTCATTCTTTAAAGGGAAGCTACAAATAAACTATGTAGAAATCTTGTTAATCTGTCACTAGAACCATAAAAAAAAAAATAAATAAAAAAAACATCCTTAAAAACCCGCGTCACTTCAACTACAGCCTTTGGAAAGTAGTGGACATGCAGACAGGAAAGTTTCAGAACACGAGCAAGAGAATGAATTTGAATGGTTTTTCCTGCGGGATTAACTCTACTGCAGGTCCTTCAAAGGCTGGCGAGTGGCTGGCGTCCTTAATGGATCGAATAGAAAAGAAAAAAAAAAGACGAAAAAAAAACTTTGCGAATGGGAAGGAAAAAAAAAAAAAAACAGATTACATATAAGATTTTTTTTTTCCTTTTTTTTCCCCGTTTTCTTTTCTTTTCGTTTTGTTTCTTGTGTTGCGTTGTTGAAGTGAATGTATTTATAGCGGCTGCCAGGCATTTGCTTTTTGTTGCATTGTTCCTTTGTTTGTCAAGGTTTGTCTTTGCTTCAGGGTAAGAGAGAGAGAGAGAGAGAGAGAGAGAGAGAGAGAGAGAGAGAGAGAGAGAGAGAGAGAGAGAGAGAGAGAGAGAGAGAGAGAGAGCAGAATTTCGTATGTGAATAAACCATGCAAGGAAAAAAAGTCTTAGAGAGAGAGAGAGAGAGAGAGAGAGAGAGAGAGAGAGAGAGAGAGAGAGAGAGAGAGAGAGAGAGAGAGAGAGAGAGAGAGAGAGAGAGAAATTTCAACCAATCTAAACAAACCACAACAAAAAAGTAAATAAACAAACAAATAAATAAAATACAAAATAAGAGAGAGAGAGAGAGAGAGAGAGAGAGAGAGAGAGAGAAGAGAGAGAGAGAGAGAGAGAGAGAGAGAGAGAGAGAGAGAGAGAGAGAGAGAGTGAGAGAGTTAGATGATTATATAGGTAAGAAAGCCAGACAGGTGGTGATAGGAAGACTGGCAAGGAATGGGGGGAAGCTAGATCACTGTACAGAGAAGACAGGTGGTGATAGGAAGACTGGCAAGGAATGGGTGAGGCTAGAGAAGACAGGTGGTGATGGGACACAGAATAGAACAAAGACATGACAAGGCAGGACACGGAATGGACAAGGACCCTCTCAGCCAACACCTTCAGTTCCCACAGGGGTGACTGGGGGCCTGGGGGAGCCGTGCACGGGTGTCCTGCTGGGGGGATCCTGAAGGCAGATTTCCCAAGGGCGCCGTGTGGTTGGATAGGGGGGAGGATGTAGTGGTGGTTGTGGTGATGGGGTAGTGATGGTGATGGGAAGTGAGTCTGGGTTATGAAAGGGGATCTCTCTCTCTCTCTCTCTCTCTCTCTCTCTGATGGTGGTGATGGTGGTGGTGATGGCGAGAATATTAGTTAACTTCGCTCCCTGTGTTATAATGAAACGTCTCTCTCTCTCTCTCTCTCTCTCTCTCTCTCTCTCTCTCTCTCTCTCTCTCTCTCTCTCTCTCTCTCTCTCTGTCTCTGTCTCTGTCTCTGTCTGTCTCTGTCTCTCTCTCTGAATAATGAACAAGTCTCGTCATGGAAGTCTAAATATTTCAGTAAAAGCAACACACGAGCACATCTCTTGCCACTGTTGCCTTGTCTCCTCAGCTTCCTCCCAGCCTCGCCAAGCCTCACCATCATTATTATTATCCTACATTGAAATCCCTACCTGCTTAATAATGAAGTGTTTTTTTGTTTCTCTTTTAATCTCTATTATTATTACCTCTTATACCTTAGTCGAGTCCTCAAGAGTGTTTTTCCAGTCATTACAGTAGAAACCTTGCCAATCCGTCGCTGGGACCGTAAGAAAGACTGAAAAACTCGTGGCATTTCAAGTACAGCCTTTGGAAAGTGGGGGGGGGGGGTGCAGCGCGGATGTTTCAAGAATAATTTTCGTAAGACAGTCGCCCCTCCCTCCTGTAGGTGGCGGTAGGCGTCGATACAAAGGTTTTACAGCATTAAGACAAATTCTGATCCCTTCCCTCCTGTAGGCGCCGTAGGTTCTGCGGCATTAAGACAGGTTCTGATCCTTTCCTTCCTGTAGTGGGCGTGGTTGAGGCGTGTATTAAAAGGTTCTGCGGCATTAAGACAGGTTCTGATCCTTCCTTCCTGTAGTGGGCGTGGTTGAGGCGTGTATTAAAAGGTTCTGCGGCATTAAGACAGGTTCTGATCCCTTCTCTCTTATAGACGCCTTGGCTGATACGTCAGGGGGGGTGAGGAGGATGTAGTGGTGGTGATGGTGGTGATGGGGTAGTGATGGTGATGGGAAGGGAGTCTGGGTTATGAAAGGGGATATTAATTAAGACAAGCTCCGCCCTTCCGTCCTGTAGGTGCCGTGGTTGAGGCTACACAAAGGTTCCAGGGCACTAAGACAGCTTCTGGGGCCCACATTCACCAAGCAGTCCAGTTTTAACCATGAAACGTCCCTTACTTAAAATAAAACTGCTGATTCTTGTCATAAACCTATACCTGCCATAAATCCGCGCGGGAAAAGATTAGGCCTACCTTGTCACCGGCTTATGACACACGCTCCCAATACCTGACGCTCTCCCCCATCCCTCTCCCTCTCTCCTGCAGGTGCCGTGGGCGAGGCGTCGGGCGGCGGGTGTGAGTGGACTGCTGGTTAATTCAGAGACAGTGAATGGTATTGGTGTTGGGGACAGACTGGAGGAGGCGATCACCTTCAGGCCCTGCCACTCCCCCTCCCCCCAGCCACGGCCTCAACAGCAGCAGGTAGGGAGGTGCTCTCTCTCTCTCTCTCTCTCTCTCTCTCTCTCTCTCTCTCTCTCTCTCTCTCTCTCTCTCTGATTCCTTTTTTCCTTCTTTTCTCCTTTTTCTTGTCTCGTTTCTCCAGTTGTCTCGCCATACTCTCTCTCTCTCTCTCTCTCTCTCTCTCTCTCTCTCTCTCTCTCTCTCTCTCTCTCTCTCTCTCTCTCCTCTCTCTCTCTCTCTCTCTCAGCACTTTTTATTACTATTTTTTTTATTTAAGGTCACGATAGAAATTAATTTGGAACGAAAAATGTCTAAAATCAGAGAGAGAGAGAGAGAGAGAGAGAGTAGAAAAGACGTGGCTGGCGAAAAGACAAGGAGAGAGGGAGAGGTAGTGAAGCAGAAGAGTAGAGAAGAGAAGAGAGGAGAGGAGAGGAGAAGAGAAGGGAAGAGAAAAAGAAAGGGACTTATTGCAGCCTTCACCTTTTTAACGGCTCAGCTTCCACGAGTGTGTTTAAAATTTTTACCTTTCTTTTATTTATTTATTTATTTATTTGTTTGTTTGTTTATTTATTTGTTTATTTATTCATTTTTCAACATTTCCACGCCTTACGATCTTTCTTCAACAGGCTGTGGTAAGAGAGATGGAAGTTTTCAAAGGTGTTTTCATGATTTCAGTGACAGTTTGACGAAAAATTATGCCTCTTTCACTAAAAAATAAAAAAAGTAAATAAAAATCTGACAACTAAAGTAGTTATATATATCTTGAAGTTTCCCTCTAATCATAACAGTTTACAAAGGCCACACAGATGATTAGCCAGGTTTCCCCTAGTTTTTTTTATTTTTTTTTCCTTACAACACTAAAAAATCATATTAAACGCTTAAAGATCTTTGAAAATCCCTTAAAAAAACACCCACAAACACGTCCAGTAGAGCTTAATTATCAAAACTATCACTGGAATAATGAAAACATCCTTGCATTGTCCTTCTCTTCCCACGCTGTCTTCTGCTTTTCAGTCTGTTATTTATTTTTTTTTTTTGTTATTATCCTTCTTTTCCTACTTCTACTTTTATTATTTTTTCTTTTTTTTTGTTTTGTTTTCTGGCTATTCCCTCTTTCTTCTGCTATCCTCCTCTTTCTACTTCTGCTTTTATTATTTTTTTTCAGTTTTCTCTATTCCCCTCTTTCTTCTATTATTATCATTCTCTTTCAACTCCTATTATTTTCATCTTTTTTTCGGTTTTCTGTCTATTTCCCCTCTTTCTTCTGTCATTATCCATCTCTTTCTACTTCCACTTCTGTTCTTTTATGCTTTCCTTGATATAATTTCCATTTTTCTCCGTTCCTGGATCGTCTCGGGTCACCACACTTGTAAACACTAGCTACCAACAGACCCATCAACAATACACACTGAAATATAAAGAATAAATTACATGCTGACCTTTCCCACCTATGTAATGCTGACCCTCCACCCCCACCAGGCCCCCACCACGCGCAGGATGGGCGAGGAAGGGCGGGAGTGGCGCCCCCCTCGTCGATCCCTTTCACAGGACGCGGCAACGACTGTGGAGGGCTGAGGTGAGGCTGAGGAAGAGGAGGAGGAGGAGGAGGAAGAGGAGGAGGAGGGATGGCTGAGGTAAGGGTTAGAAGGAAGGGGAGGAGGAGGAATGGAGGAGAGGAGGAGGTGGTGAATTAGAAGAAAGATGAAGAGGAGGAAGAGGATTTGAAGAAAGAGGAAGAGGAGGAGGATTAAAAGAGGAGGAAGGTTAGAAGAAAGAGGAGGAAGAGGAGGAGAAGGACTAAAGAAAGGGAAAAGAAGGGCTAGAAGAGAAGGAGGAGGAGGAGAAGAAGAAATGAAGAGAAGAAATAAACATAATTAACATTGACTCTTGTAAAACTGTTTAGCACACCACCTTGACCAAGACACAAGATAGTAAATTAGTAGTAGTAGTAGTAGTAGTAGTAGTAGTAGTAGTAGTAACCCTTATACGCTACTCAACATTTCAAGCTCAACACAAGATAGCAAAGTTGAAGGCATCTCCCCACCCAACTATCTGCCAACCCCTTACAGTGATAGATAAAATAAAAATCACACTCCTATCTACTTTTTTTTTACATTCCTATAGGGAGGAACACGAGGGACAAGGAGGAGGAGGAAGAGGAAGAGGAGGAGAAAGAAGACGACAGCTGTACAGACACCACCCCCCCCCCTCCCCCCTTGACAGCACACCACTAAGGCCATTGTGGTGAGTCTGCAGAGGAGAGCACTTCAGAATTTGATGACCTGACAATGCATCTCTTGGTCTTTACTGTGGGATGTGCATGGGAGTGGGGGGGGGTGTTGGGAGGAGCAGTGGGAGTGTTTGTAGTGGGAGAGGTGCTGTGGGAGTGCTTGTAGTGGGTGTGTGTGTTGGGAGGAGGTGTGGAAGAGATGCTGGTGGGAATTAATGTAATGTTCCCCTTTTGCGAATGTTTTTTTCTTTATCTTCTTCTTATTATTATTCTTCTTCTTCTTATTATTATTATTATTATTATTCTCTTCTTCTTTATTACTGATTTATTTCACTTTTTTATCCCCTGTACAATCTCCATGCTTCATTTTACAGCTACAGGTACAGTTCTGCATGTCATACTTTGTGTCTGTCTGTTGTTTATTTGTTTATTTATTGTTTATTTGTTTATGTCTAGTTCATGTCCTAGTTTATGTCTGCAGCATCAGCACAGGTGATGGCCAGACTGCAGGTGCCAACTTAAACTGGTTCAGAGCACACAGGTCACACAGCACACAGAGATACACAGGTCAGTCAGCCAGCACGTGAGGTCAGCGCTTGCCTTGTCGTGACCTCAGCTGCTCCACCGCCTTACGCACTCCTGTCTGAGCTCTGCGGCCCTCCTAGTCTAATGTGTGGTGATAATGGAGAAAGAAATGATGATAAAGGAAGAAATGTGTGATGTGTGGCAGTAATGATGAGAGAGAAAATGGGGAAAGAAATGGGTGAAAAGTAATGGGTAATTAATGCATGAATAAGAGTAAATAGGAAGGAATGGGGCTGGCAACGCACTGTGACTGTCCCCTCGCTGGCTGTCCACCCGCCTGTCCTGTGCATCCTGGTTCAGACTTACGCCCAAAACCGGTTTACCACGTGGCGTAGGAACGGAACCCCTGCGTGACTCAAGGACGCCCCTGTACTCAACCCTCCTTTCTTTCCTTCTCTCCCCAGCCCGCCCCCCACTGGCCCCCCTCGGACACCACCACCACCACCACCACCACCACAGACACCACCACCACAGCTGTCGCCGCCGCCGCAGGTGATCAAAAGCTATATATAGTGACTTTATCATACTGAGATTTGAACAATTGTAGACTTATTTGTAGACAACCGTATGATTTGAATGTAGACTTTGGATCTGAATAAAAAGATTACTAACACTTGGCAATTCTACTAACCCTTACTAACTACCTAACGACTTTCTCTTTACCATGCTCTTCTCTTCATTCGGCTGTTCCTGTTAGGGGTCATCTCAGCGGGTCATCTTTCTGCAAAACCCTTCAGTAACTAACAAACTAACTGGTCTGCATGCTGGAATTCTGCCCCTGCAAGGAATAATGATACTAACACAAGCTTTGATAATGGCGATGCGTTTCTGGGGTTAAATTTGATTATTGCAAAGTTGAAATGGTTTAGAATAGAGTAGTAGTAGTAGCAGTAGTAGTAGTAGTATTAGTAAAGGTATGCAGTACACGGAATGAGAGACACAAGATGATACAACGAGGCACAGGGCAAGCATCGCAGTAGACACACAGACAACAGGAGAGACAGAACAGACACACACACTCAGCAGAACACTCATGCAAGGCGCTGACCTGACGCGAGGGAAGCAGCTAAGTTGATGTGACTGGCAGTGTTGCAATGACTTCCTCACTGTCACCACCCTCTTGTCATTTTAGGTGTTTTGATTGTGCTGTCTGTTCTGGCATCCTCAGTGGGACTTTTTTTTTTTTTATCGTTTTAGTTGTCTCTGGCCAGAAGCACTCTTACGTAAGGAAAAATAAAATACTAGCGTCCTTTCCTGTATTTGTATTAATTTATTGTCGTTTTCTGTGAAGTGTTGTGTTTGTGGTGGCTGGAATTACTGAGCTCAGTGAGTGCAATTCAGACAAGATTCATGACAGTTCTCCCAATCGTTGCCAGGTGACAGGTGACAGGTGACAGGTGACAGGTGACATGTAAAAGAGTCTGGCGAGCAATGCACCGGGCAGACACGATGCCACAGCTTCACTTGGTTCTTGTGTGAAGGTCATTGGTTGTAAATCTACGTAGAGGCGTCTGGCCATCATGTCACTGCTTCTGATTCCTGGGAAAAAGACAAAATACTACAAATTTCCTTCCGTTTCTCACATTTACGTGTCATGAAGCGGCAGCACAAGACACCATTATATTGTAATTATTGGAACAGAATGTGAACACACTTTAACAGCCGCCTTCCCGCCTCATAGCAGCTGCCAGTGGGGCGGAGCTTAGTGACGTCACGACAGCCACGCTACCTTCCTTTTACTTACCTGGCCGCCGCCGGCCGGGGTGCCCAGCGCCAGTGCCCAGTGCCCGCAGCCACGCGCCTTGCTGAAGGTAGCGTTGGAGTGTTGTGAGGGCAGCCTCGCCTTTCTCCTGTTTTGCTGCCCTTGAGTGCTGCTCACACCGTGTCACGATGGGCAGGGTGCGCAGACGAGTCCTCCAGCAGAGAGAGAGAGCACGAAAGTTAAATAAAGCCAGAAAGAAGAGAGAAGAGGCAAATAAAGCCAGAAAGAAGAAAGAAGAGGCGGCAGCACGCCACGTGAACCACCCAAGCCCCGAGCCCGCCCTGCCCGCGCCACGCTCCACGCCCCACGCGGGCCATGCCACGGGCACGCACCAGCCGGGGCCTGAGCCAGGCGGTGCTGAGGAGCGTTTCGTGGTGAGTGACATGGAGCCCAAGGAGTACGCAGTGATTGAAAAGAGTTACTTAAGGCGAGTGCTGACAAAGCTTACCTGCGCAGCGTGCTCGGGGAAAGTGAACGTGACTTTCGTGCAGAACGATTTTGACTGCAGAGTGCATGTGGTGTGTGAAGAGTGTGGCGGCGAAGCAGAGCCACAAGGAAGCGAAAATCCCGAGACAAATATGGTCGTGTGCAGTGTCGTAGATAATGGCAGCGGTGTGCAGGTGTACACACACTTCAGGGACGCTTGGCCGTGAGGGCGCCTGGGAAGAAATTTTCTCACTACGCTGAAGTCACGACGGAAACCGCCAAAGGAAAGGCAGCAGGTGTAATAAGAGGCGAGTGTGAGCCGTGTGAGCAAGTGTTACTCAAGGACAGCACCAGCGCCACCAGGTGAAGGTGGGGTGTGTGACACCCGCGTGACGTCAGGCAGCAGTTGCACAAACCAGGGCACAGGAGTCCGCTGTTAGTTGGTGTTGTGATGGACTCAGGAGCTGGACTCGTAATAGACAATGAGGTCATCAGCAGGTGTTGTGAAGTGTTCGTTGAGACGTCACAGAAAACAACCGAGGAAGGGTTTGCTGAGTGGTTGAGGAACGCGAAGACCAGCGCGAGGAACACTTCACTGCAAGTTCCGGGGGATGAAGGCAGCTGCGGTAGTGGCTTTGCTTAGTGGAAGCTTGCAGGAGAACTTTGAGTAGAGAACTTTGATGCTGATGCCTGATGGTGACAGGGCAGCGTGCAGTGCAGTGTGTGCCACGAGTGATGAGAAGAACCCTGTGGTGACAGTAAGGTGGAAAATACTGAGTACACGTAGTGTCCAAGAGACTCGGAATAGCATCAAGAAAACAAAGGGACCGCCTCCACTCAAGAACGTGGCGCGTCTGTTCCACGCACAGCACTGCAGACAGCAACCCTAGGACTCACAGCGGCGAGCAGTGAGCGGCCACGGCGGCTACAAAGAAGGACATGCTGGCGAAATTTCTGCAGCCCCGACAAGCACCATGACTCAGAGCCACCTTGAACTTCGCGACAGCAAGGCGGGGAGCACCAGGGAGACAGGCGATGCGGGGCGTCACGGCTGATGTGCGCCACCACGCGATGGGGGTTTTGTATGGCGCCGCCTCACGGGGGTTTTAGTGGGGCTGCCTTAAGGGGGGGCATGAAATGGAGCTGCCCCACACAAACTGAAGTACAAATGACATGTAATAATAAGGTTTTTATTTATTTATTTATTTTATTTGTTATTTATTTATTTTTTTTTATGATGAAGCTGTTTCAACCAACTTTTATGGTTTCCGAGTTACTGGCAAGAGGATAAACTGTTTTGTTTATTACGAGAGAAATAAATGTGTTGAGTTTCAAACAAATTTCATATTTTCCCCTCATTTTATCATCTTATTTATTTATTTATTCATTCATTTAATATTTACAAAATATAAAATAATATGACGAGATGCAGAGACGTGTGTAATTTACTATCGGGAAAACTGTAACATGGTATGAGATGTGCCTGAACAAAACAGAAAACTGACGAACTATTTTGACGGCACAGGCTCTCTCTCTCTCTCTCTCTCTCTCTCTCTCTCTCTCTCTCTCTCTCTCTCTCTCTCTCTCTCTCTCTCTCTGCGCTACACACACACACAGTTATAGCTAGCAGGTAGAGTAGACAGGAGGGGGAAGGAGGAGGAGAGGAGGCTGGAGAACAACAATGGAGAAAGAGGAAGAACAGGACACTGAGGAGGGAGGAAGGGAGGGAGGGAGAGGAGGAAAAATAGAAGGAGGGAAGGATGAATGGGCTGAGGAACGGTAGAGAAGGGAGCGAGGGGAGGGGGAGAGAATGGAGGTGGGACAGGAATTACACAAAGAGAGAGAGAGAGAGAGAGAGAGAGAGAGTTCCTGAAAATAATAACGATAATGAAAAATAGTTGTAGTAGTAGTAGTAGTAGTAGTAGTAGTAGTAGTAGTAGTAGTAGTAGTAGTAGTAATAATAATAATAATAATAATAATAATAATAATAATAACAATAATAATAATAATAATGAGAGAGGGGGAGCGGACCAGTTACAAAGAATGCAGTATAAAATTGAAACTCGCGCCCTGTGTTAGTATAACGCGCCGCCAGGAGGCGGGCGCCGGGCAGGAAGGTCACCGCCCCCCTCCCCTTCTTTCTTACCCTCGTTGAAGTTCGTTCCTCGTGGGTGGCGGACGTCCCAACACAGTTGTGTTTTGGGTCTTTTTCCTGGCCATGACAAATGTCGGAGAGCGTGAGGACGCGGCGGCCACGGGGAGGCCATCCCTTCCGGTGACGGCCTGCACACGCCGCCGCAAAGGGTGAGTTGTGACCTTTATGACTTGCATGCACTGTGACAGCTGGCGCCGCCATGATGGTTCCTTAGGTGCCCAGTGACCTGAGTGTGTCAGCTGGTCTGAGGAGTTAAGGCTGGCCTTTGTCAGGCATGATAAGTCGTTAGCCAGGCGGCGGCGGGTTAAGGCCAAGAAAAACTTGTACTGACACAATGTTAGTGATGGGGAGGAGAGAGGGATTGGTCTAGCTTCTCTCCTTGTTCCTGCTCGTGACATTCCATCACAACCCTCTCCTCCCCTAACGATGTTGTGGCAGCGCCGGTGGTCCTTAACTCATCTCCCATTGCTCCTGTCGGCGACTCTTACAGCTGCCGCCTCACTGGCAAATGTTTCTCATGACGTGACTTTTCCCGATACGAGACAGGCTGGAGTAAGTTAAACGACGGGGTGGCGGTTCCTGCGGCTGCCCCTCCCCATCCCCCTCCTTGTACGTCTGTTTCAGATCCTTGTCCTTCTGACGTACTTTCTGCAGTGGCTGCTCATGCTGGACGTGTCGACTCGCCTGCTTCCTTCATCAGCTTTGGCGCCGGCGGGCAGCGGTCCCTGAGGTAAGCGGGATGGGACACTGGTTCCCCGTCCCCACCACCCACCGTAACTCTCCGCAGGACCGCTCGTCGCCACCTTCTCTTGACCAACGTAAGAGGACGTCCCGGGAGTCGCCTCATCACAGGAAGAGAGCGACGCCTGCATCTTCTCGCCGCAGGAACGACCGCCTTTTTTCCACAGGAGACGCTCACCGTCTCTTCCCCGTCGCTGGGGTGTGGTGTCTCCTGCTTCCCCTGGTTATAGGAAACATTCCTCGCCTCACCTCATCGCTCCGAGATGGCGTCGCCTCGCTGCAAAAGACAAGCATCGCCTTGTCACAGGGCATGCTCGTCGCCTGCTTCTACCTGCCGTGGGAGATTGTTGTCTCGGCGGCACAAACAAGCTTTGCCTGGGAGCCGGGTAGCGTTCTCCGCCGTAGGCGAGCGTCAGCTTATTGTCACATGGAGCGCTCCCGACAAAGGTTGCCTCAGCACCCAGGAGCAGCGTCGCCCCAGCGGCCACCGCACGCAGAGGCGGCGGCTGACTTCACCAGGGCACAGGCAACGCTCGCCACCTGCCGGAGTTCTCGTCCCCGCCACAGGATGGGAGCGTCCTCTTATTCACAAGAACCGATCATCACCACGGCGCCGGGACTGTGCTGCGTGCTCCCTCTGTGTCTTCTCCTCTTCCTTAATGGGCAAGATATTTTCCCAAGGACACCACAACCTGTCAGGCCAAATGTTCTGACCTCTGAACTGCTCCATGGATCACTTCCCAGAGAGGGTCACAATGCAGCTGAGTGACCTCCCCTACCGTCAGAGAGAATTCCTTCTTTCCTTCCTCCCTCCGTCCTTCCCTCCCACTGTGCTTCCATCAGCACAGTGACCTCACCTCTCAACATCCTTCTCTCCTTCACATCAGGATCAATATCACGAAATGAAGTGGCAATTCTTTCTTTCCAATCTGTTTACATAATTGCCTCACTTGTAATTAGTGCATTCAAATCCTTGCTCACTTCATTTCTAGCGTTTTTTTTTTTTTTCATTATTGTTATTATTCTAAAATTGAACTGTGTCTTATTTCATTGCTTTTACCTTTCATTTCGATATTACTCTTATTTTTATGCAATTTTATATTTCAGCACTACGTTGTATTAGTTGTGGTGCCATGCAGGAAATGTGGCCTTCCTGTCCTCCTCCTGCCTGGTGGTCCTTGCATCCCTCAGTCTTCCCTCTGGTCTTCTCTTCCTGTCTGGTGAGTCTATCTCCAGCATTTTCCTTCCCACCTCCCCCTCACTCACTCATCTTGTTCCCAGACTGACCTAAATATTCTTACTTATTGACAATTTTTCCAGCCTTGTCACCAAGAGAAACTGGCAACACCCTCAGTTTAGCTCAATCTTTGGGACTCCAGGAGGGGTTGCCATGGCCAGTCTTCATTGCTGCTGCTCATGTATTCATCCCTCCATTCTTCCTCCATTGTCAACAGAAAGGGAGGGAGAGGGGAAGAATTCATGAGGAAGGCAAGTTTTGGTGAGATAAGAAGTGTCTATAGGTTTAAGACTGTTCCTTCCTTCTCTGTCCTACCTCCATGCTTCTCTTTCCTTACCTTGCCAGTTTACCAGGATCAGCTGACTTCCTCCTAGTTATGTTTTGTACCTTGTCACTAATCCCATCTTACTTTTCCTCATTTGTTTATAGGGAATGCTTTCTTTTCCTCTTATCTTGTATATCCCAAGCTTGTCCCTTACTCAGGTAGTTCACGTGAGGCAATGAAATGTTTCAGAACACAACCCCTCAGTCCCACACCTCACTAAGTGTAGTTTTAGGTCTCCTCTGTACTGTCTTTGATCCCTGCAGTGAGACAAGAAATGACCACCAGAACTGGAATGATATAGGATGACAGAGACAGTGTATTGTATGGTGTAAGTTTATTGTTTTGCATAACCAGGAATGTCTTGCAGGGAGGGAGGGTGACAACAATGACTGCAGGAAGACTGAGGGTCACACCACTGAGGACCACACCACCAAGGGACCACCAGAGGACCATCTCAAGCCACAAGGAAAGTTGGATGGGGACCCGTGATGCTGCAGCCTTTCAGGGCTCTGTGCAGCCCAGCTGGTGGCATCCTGTAGGCTGGTGAGGTGCCTCTCTGGTGGCAAGGTGTCTCCTCCATCATTGTTCCATCTGACATCCTTAGCTTTCCTCACAAGGCTGGACAGTAGTGGCAGCATCTGTAACAAGCATGTCATTGGGTATGGATACAAAGCACTGGTGAATAGTCATGGTGTCAACCCTCCTCCACCAAGTAATGCTACTTCAGTGTAAGCCTTCACAGCATTTCTGATCTGCCAGCAGTCTTGGTAACCTTGGGATGAGCAGGTGGAGAGTTAGGCATCCCAGTGGCTGAGTCTGGTGGCTTGCTTGTCTGCAGGCTGTTGTTCTCAGATTAGACATTCCACTTCATCACCATACCTTTTTTTTTACCTCTCCTTTCTCAACTTTCACTCTTGACCATGCGGAACAAAGGGTGGTGAAAAAAAAAAGTTGAAGGAAGCTGAACTGGACACTGTGGAAAGTCAAATAAGGAAATGAGTGAGGAAACTAAGACAAAGCATTTTTGTGATGCAAACAACTTCATAATCCCATCAGAAAAAAACCTAAAAGGCCACACTGATTGTTACTTCCTGCACTGTGAGGCGTGTACAGCAGCAGGTGGAAAGGAAACTTATACAACTCCACAGTGATGGAAGGAAAAGAACCCAAAGTTGGTGGGTAAAGTGATTATAGAGCTGTGCATCACTTGAAGCGTCAGCATCACAATAATGCTTTGTCCTGCATTCTTGCAACACCTTGTTTGCCTTTCGACAGTGGCTGAGTGTTGCTACGGCTGCCAGGTGTGATTCTTGCAGCTCTTTTCCACCACCCATTGCTCCAGTGTCAAAAGGATTAAGGTGTGGGTGGAGACAATGTGTGGTGGTGAAATGAAATCTTTGATCTCAGAGTAACAGCTCACAGATGAGTGACCTACTACTGTAGTGACTCATGTCACTGGGATGCCCACTCTCCCCCAGCCTGTCCCCAGGTGGCCAAGACTTGCTGCCAGGTCAGAGATGCTGTGGTGGTCTGCACCATACTGGCAGTACTTCTTGGCACAGCAGGTTCATGCCAAGACTTTCCACCACTACTGTGTAAAGCAAAGTTTTGGCACTAACACTTTTTGTATCTTCGTTCCAGAGTGACTTCCAAGAAGAACACACTGAGAGACACCAGGATGAAGACTGATGCCCTTGAGACTGGTGAGACAGAAGCATCAAGAACACAGAAAGCTACAAGAAGCCAGGCCTACACACAACTGGTGAGACAGAAGCATCAAGAACACAGAAAGCTACAAGAAGCCAGGCCTACACATGACTGGTGAGACAGAAGCATGGAGAACATGGGGAAGCCACAAGAGGCCAGGCCTGCACATAGCTAGTGAGACAGAAGCATGGAGAACACAACCCAGGGAAGCCACAAGAGGCCAGGCCTGCACATGGCATGGTTTGCACAGGATCTGTCATTGTGTGAGGATGATCCTTGGCTCCTAGCCCAGCAAGAATGTACATTGCTGAGCAGCTGCAGCCTTCTCTCCCCAACTCAGCACTAGGCTGTAAATCATGCTGCAGTGGTGGGTGTGTTGTGTTGTGTTGTGTTGTATGCCTTCTTGGCTTGTTTTATGTACAAGGTTGGCAGTTCTAATTGCCATCATGAGACAGCAAGGAGTGGAGTTTTGTCTTCAGTAGCTTGAATATGTCAACGTGCTATTGAACATTGCCAGTCACAAGGTATTTCAAATTCTGGATCAACTTTCTGCTTACTCTTGGCATAATTCCATTTTGTTTTTTTAGTGTTGGTTCTGCAGTCACTCGGGTGCTGGATCTTGTGTGTGCAAGGTAGATAGATGATCTGTTTTAACTGGTATCCTAAGGTTCTGCAGTAATTGCAGAACCCTGAAGTGTAAATAGAAACTCACCAAAACCAAATTAAGTTATATATGACACAGGTATATCTGAAAAATTGCTCCCAAATTGTTTAACCCTTTCAGTTCAGTTGTGCCACGCCTGGGCAGACTCACACATGCCAACACTTTAACTGCTGCCAGTGAATACAAGTACTTGAAGCCATACAGATGTGCATATTCAGTATGAAATATCAATCAACATTTGCAGAGTTGTGGAGTGCATACAGAGAAACACACTGTAATGGGTGATTACGAGTGGGATGCTCAAAACGCCAATTATCAACTACACTGTGTATCTCTGCATGCACTATCCTACTCTAAATATGCTGATTAATATTTCATACTGAGCATGTACATTTGTATGGCTTGGAGTACTTGTATTCCCTGGCAGCAGTTCAAGTGTTGGCATGAGAGTCTGCCTAGGTGTACCACTGACCACACACACCTGCACTGCAAACTGAAAGGGTTAAACAATTTGGAAACAATTTTTCAGTTATACCTAAGTGTCATAATTTTATTGTTTTGGTGAGTTTGTATCAACACTTCAGGTTCTGCAATCACTGCAGAACCTAAACTAAAAAACAAAATGTAATTATGACAAGTGTAACTGGAAAGTTGCTCCAAAATGCTTCAATACCTTGCTTCTGACAGACAACATTCAGCAGCACATTGACACATACCAAACTGAATTACTTCAACCTACAGAAGACAAAACTGCACTCCTTGTTGTCTGATGATACCAATTAAGACTGCCAACCTTGTAGATGAAGCAAGCCGAGGCATGCAACACACACCACTGCAGCATGTGACGTGCAGTCTGGCGCTGAGTCAGGGGGAGAAAGCTGCAGCTAATTCATGATGTCTTATGAACAGCCAAGGAGCCACAGATCAGCTGGAGTGAACAACTTAATATTAGCTAAAGGTGTTTTCATGAGATGCTGTTAGTTCTTTGTGCACACTGAGAAGAAAACAAACGTGTACACACACATACACACACACATTCACTCTCTCATAACAAGCAAGGTACAAACCACAGCAGTGATAACTATCTTCCCAGCAGTGGTGTCCATGTTCTTTGTCTGTGCCTTGGATGCACTGGTGTTTGGAGATCCATTGCTGAAACCACAGCAGTGATAACTATCTTCCCAGCAGTGGTGTCCGTGTTCTCCGTCTGTGCCTCAGATTCACTGGTGTGCGGAGATCCATTGCTGAAATAGTCACAAATTGTCAGACACCACATGTTGATGCATACTCCATCTGTGTGCTGTGGAGGCAATGTAACACTACAGTGTATGCAAAGATGTAAAGTAATAAAGGAAATTCAGAATAACTTTGTCTATTGGTTCCTCTCTCCTTCAAAAGAACCTTTGATGTTGTCAGAGCATCCTGAACAAACCAAGGTGAACAAAACGTGCCACAAACATTATACACAACACAGGTTGAGACACTTTGCTCCACAGAGACAAATCAACACTTCATGGAAACAGTTGCTGCTGTCACTGTTCACTCACTTGAATGTTCAAATACCAGTTGTTATATATAAATACTGAAGTTAATCTGATTAACTTGCTAAGAACTCTGCAATGCAGACCAAGAAATGCAAGATGTGACAGGTGGAGGCGGCTGCTTGATACATTTTGTGGAATGTGATTTGTTCTTGTCATGCCAAAATCAACACAAGTATTCAACAGAAATAACAGATCTAGTGTATTTGACAACTGCAGAAATACTCCAATACAATCAATTAATCTTAAGACAAGACAAGTACCACAGTACTACCACCAGTGATGCTGTTACCTGTACTGCCCGACAGGTGTGCCTGCCCTCAGTGGTGGTCAGCTTGCCTCACCACGGTGCCAGGGAGACGGTGGGGTGAGGGATGTGCTGCCTGGCCAGCCACACACAGCCTGTGGCTTTCTGGAAAAACCATCGTGTCTCACAAAGTTGAACACAGAACTGCTGACCACTGCTGTGAACTGTTGCTGAACCAACACAGCAACACCAACAGTGTGAACGTGTGACCTTCAAATAAAAATGTCTTAGTCTTGGGAGTGGAAATCTTACGGTCTGAGCTACTGATGGCTGGAAATAAGGCACTAATCATAACCTGCAGAGATATGCCATTAACTACAACCTGTCTGTCCATGCACCAGGCTGGCAATCCCACACGGGGCGCCCCAGACGAGGCACCACACACACTCTCAGCCCTGTCAGCTGCTGTGGAAAGGGACACACTACCAACAGCTGGGAACAGAGAAACCTACACCACTGCTGCTTCCTGTGTCTGCTCCTATCAAGTCACCACGCTGGATCAACCTTCCCTGATGCACCCAGCCTTCTGTGCCTCCCTCAGCCTCATACATTACAAGCAGGTCTTCTTTCACTGCACCCATAAACCATTAATGCCCAGACTACAAACAAATGGAAATAAAAGCTGAAATACTAACAGGTGAAGAGAGGAACGCTCCAGGGCAGGCCATCTGGAGGTGACGGCAAAGGGCAGTGCCATTCCTCAGGCAAAGGTGGTGGTGGTGGCTGTCTCTCCAACACATACTTCAGGAGACTGACTGAAGATTTTAGCACAGCATAAGTTCAGGACATTCTTACTTTACAACATTTCCTGCTTCATTTGATATTTAATGTTATGGCACTTGTACACACTGGGAGACAGACTGGAAACATTACATCGTACCTTACAGATTATAAGTACTACATAGTGAGAGAAACATTACTTATAAAGATGAAGATGCGTCTGCTCTGTGGCAAGGCTAAGACTACCGCCAGCGTGTTCCCTGCCTGGCACGAGAAGCGACTACCAGGGCAGGGTTAGTGACGAGGCAGCCCTTCCCTCTACAGTGCCCTACAAACAAACCAGAACACTCCATAATTCAACCCTTTCACTGCAGTATACAACAATTCACAGCTCTGGAAGCAAAGAGCCAGTCACATCCATCATGGCGGCCAGCTCAGTGGAGTCCGGCCGCTACATCGGCTCATTTAAGCCTTCATCACACCGAAACCAGGCAATGGCGGACATATCTGACCAGCGGATATGAAATAATAGGCATGCAGCTCCATTGTGTGACACGCTTCACTTATAATAAAAGAGATGAAGCAGATGATGGCTGATAAATACAGAGCTCTTGCCTCCAGCCCTGTGGATTCACTGCTTTATCATTTGAATAAGTTAAATTCTTTAGTTTTTTTTTTACTTTCTTCCGGCGTTATTTCATTAATATTTTGTCGTGGAGGTTAAGTTACTGCACGTTAGGGCGAGTCGGGACCGTGAAATAGTGTTCTCCGACTAGCCAAAAACTCCTTCATTAACAGAAAATGTCAAAATCTTTCAAGATCTAACTCCCCTTGAGATTTCTGGCATCTAGCCAAAAATATCTCCAATAACTTTGCTTCTTCTACTTCTTTCCCTCCTCTATTTCAACCAGATGGCACCACTGCTATCACATCTATTTCTAAAGCTGAACTCTTCGCTCAAACCTTTGCTAAAAACTCTACCTTGGACGATTCTGGGTTTGTTCCTCCCTCTCCTTCACCCTCTGACTACTTCATGCCACCTATTAAAATTCTTCGCAATGATGTTTTCCATGCCCTCGCTGGCCTAAACCCTCGGAAGGCTTATGGACCTGATGGGGTCCCTCCTATTTCAGTGGGCATTTTTTTTTTTTTATTAGATTTTTGTTGCCCTTGGCCAGTGTCCTTCCTACATAAAAAAATAAATCATTAATATTCAGTTTAATTCACACGGAGGAAAACATAATTATTTCCTGTCACTCTGCCTCACTTGAACCTTCCCCACACAAGCAGAGGCTGACGCATCTGGCCGGCGAGCATGACAGCCACAAGCAGCCAGTTGGCCTCGCTGGCTGCTCACACCACCACGCATGCTGAGACCTGCTCACAACACCCAAACACTACATAGTACACGGGCAAGGAGCACAACCCTTCAACACGCCACACGTCACACTGCTGACTGCTCCACACATGACACAGATCCCTCAAGGTGCCTCGCTCACCTGACAACTCATCCCGGCGCGGCGCAGGACATACATTCTCCACGAGAGGTAAAGGACGACACGGGGATAATCTACCCGTCCCTTCAAACAGCGGCCCGGCCTCGCCCCGCCACTCGCTGCCTGCGAACAAACTCTTCTTAACATACCACAACATTCATCAAAACTTGCAATTTCATGATTCATAGAAGACCAAATTAACACAAACGAATATTCCTGCATTTCTTCATTATTTTTAGAACCTGCCAGTAAATTATTTCAAATAAATGAAGGAGGAAGGGAATGCAGTGAAGGAGTACTGGAACAGGGAAGTTGCGAGAGAAAACGACTAAACCTTACACTTTTTCATGCCTAACAAAACTAAATTTAAAAACATAAGACCAGAGGAAAATAAGGGAAGCTGCAAGAATACACGTCGCAGTCCCTGTATGAAACATGCCTACCTA
>NC_087190.1:13256603-13261603 GCF_035594125.1 Scylla paramamosain
CTTGTGTTCGTGTGTTAATTCTGACTCTTTCTCTTTTGTTTTCTTTAAGTTTTCATTGTTCACTGTAATCCTTGTCACTAAAAAAAAATAATTGTGATCGGAAATGTTAATGAGATGCAATAATAACAATAATTTAGATGAAAGATAAATAAATTTTCCTACTTCTCTCCGTGTGTGTGTGTGTGTGTGTGTGTGTGTGTGTGTGTGTGTGTGTGTGTGTGTGTTGTGTGTGTGTGTGTTGTCTCGTGTCTTCTTGCTTAGGGCAGAAGAGCCTCCACATATCTCTCTCTCTCTCTCTCTCTCTCTCTCTCTCTCTCTCTCTCTCTCTCTCTCTCTCTCTCTCTCTCTCTCTCTCTCTCTCTCTCTCGTGTTGTCTTAGAACTAATAGGAAAACTTTTCAAGGTCCTTTCTTATTATTTTCATTTATTTCTGCTTGTGTCCTTCACCTCTTCTTCGTCTTCGTCCTTCCTTCCTTCAATCCTTTTACTTTTTTTTTCTATTTTATTGATTAGTTTATTTATCATTATTATTTTGTTCTCCTCCTCCTTCTGCTTCTGTATATTCTTTCCTACTCTCCTCACGACCTCCTCCTCCTCCTCCTCCTCCTCCTCCTCCTCCTCCTCCTCCTCCTCTTCCTCCTCCTCCTACTTCTACTGCTACTACTTCGCATTTTTTTCCAAGGAAGGACGTGGCAAGGTTACATTAACATTCCCCACACACACACACACACACACACACACACACACACACACACACACACACACACACACACATACACACACACACACATAAAGACGTACCATGACCTCACCTTAACCTGCTCCTCGTCCTCCTCCTCCCCCTCCTCCTACTAATACCTCCTCCTCCTCCCCCTCCTCCTCCTAACAGGCCTGAGGGTAGCTGAAGAAGACTGAGACGCGCCACAATGCTCCAGCCGCACCGCCTCCTCCTCCTCCTCCTCCCCCTCCTCTTCCTCCTCGTCCTCTTCCCCCTCCTCTCCAACGCCTTCTTCTTTCACCCGTATTGGGACATAAGGTACTCCTCGTCCTGGTCACACCGAGGTCACAGCTACGAAGGAAGTTACAACTTTTCCACCCCCACAAGAAGTCACAGCTTCCACTTATCAGGTCACCACCAGAATGAAGGTCACACTCACTCAGGGCAAGGTCAAACGTTCAGGAAATCGGGTTATGGTCAGCTGGGGGGTCACGCTCACCCTGCACAAGGTCACAGTGTCCAAGACTCGGCTCACAGTCTTCGTGGAAGTCTCCGGAAGATATTCTCAAGTGTCTTTGGACCAGGTCTCTTAAATCAGGGAGGTCACCATCAGCAGTATGCCGGCCCCTGGTCCTCCATGGCAGGTCACGGCCAGCAGGGTCACACAAGCTCTCAAGGTCACATCGGGTCACACCACGGCCACACTCACCAAAGCGGTGACCACAGTGAACAAGGCCACACAAAAACTTCCTCATTTTCGCATGATGCCAAGTCACAAGGTCACACTGGGTCACAAATCAATCACACTCACCAAGACGATGGCCACAGTGAGCAAGGAGGTCACACAAAAACATTCTCTATCTCGGGTCACGCCGAGTCACACATTCACACTGGGTCACAGAGTCATACCGAAACACATCAAAGTCCTACTGGGTCACAGGGCCACACTGGGTCACAGTTGAGTCATACTCACTACAGTGAGCAAGGTCACACAAAAACGTTATCATTCTCGGCTCACTCTGGGTCACAAGGTCACGTTGAGTCACAGCCGGGTCATACTCACCAAGATGACCACAGTGAACAAGGAGGTCACACAAAAACGTTGTCCATCTCGGGTCACCCCGAGAGAGGTCACCATGAGCAGCCTGCCAGCCCGGGGCCCTCCGTGGCAGGTCACACCCAGCAAGGCCACACCGAAGCACAAGAGCACAGCGCAGACCTTTCCGCCACGGCAGATCACACACAAGGTCACACTGGGTCACAGCAAGGTCAAGGGGAGGACGGCGCGTCTGATTTCATCAAGTTTGGTGTACAGAGTCACCACGACCACTTCCTCCAGCATGGCCACCACCACGGCGACCACCACCACCACGACCACCACCACGACCACGACCACGACCACGATCACCACCACCAGTTCCACCCAGTGCAAGGTGGTCACATTCACGGGGATAAAGACGACGTGGAATTTGTGAAGGCGCTCCTGTCACAGAAAGGTGTGTGTGTGTGTGTGTGTACGTACCTAAGTAAGTTGAGTAATTAAAACAAGTCACTTTCACAACAGGTAAGTAATTTTTCCGCTGACTTGTGAAAATCATCATCAGGAGGTTCACAAGGGTTGGTGCAGGACGTCAGGATGGCTACACGTGGCACTCCCTGTATGAAGCGCGCCTGCCTGTGTCCAGTTAGCCTCATCCATACATTTCTCTAGTCTAGGGCCAAACAACTTGCCTTGACACAGTACATGGAGGAAGGTGTGTGGGTTGCCTCGTGTGAAAGTATTCATTTATCAGTTATTTAGTTTCTCTCCTTTCATCCTTATTTTCCTTGTCAGTCATGTCATTATTCCCCCCTTCATCTTTTAATTTTCCTCTTTCCTATATTCAATACATTTACCTTCTCTTCATCTTATTTCCTCTTCTCTGTCTCTCCTCTTTCGTATAGCACTCAATTCAGCCAGTCATTTCTCCTTTATCTTTTAATATTTCCCTAATCTAACGCTGATCCTACTCATTTTCGTCTCTCGTCTCATACACTCCGAACATGCCATCTTCACTACAGCGATTAATTTCCTCCATCTTACTTTCTCTCCATCTAACCTCCCCTCTCCATATTTCCTCTAATATACTTAATTCATCTCATCACCTTCCCTTTTACCTAATCTCCTCCTCCTCCACCACTCGGAACATGCTATCTTCACTACAGCGATTAATTTCCTCCATCTTACTTTCTCTCCATCTAACCTCCCCTCCTCGATATTTCCTCTAATATACTTAATTCATCTCATCACCTTCCCTTTTACCTAATCTCCTCCTCCTCCACGACTCGGAACATGCTATCTTCACTACAGCGATTAATTTCCTCCATCTTACTTTCTCTCCATCTAACCTCCCCTCTCCATATTTCCTCTAATATACTTAATTCATCTCATCACCTTCCCTTTTACCTAATCTCCTCCTCCTCCACCACTCGGAACATGCTATCTTCACTACAGCGATTAATTTCCTCCATTGAAACTCCTCGTAGTCATCTTTGTCTCTCTCCTCTCCATCTAACCTTCATATTTCCTCTCCTACACTCAATTCATCCCATCACCTTCCCTTTTTTTACTTAATCTCCTCCTCTTCTTCATTTCACAGACATCGCATCCCCCGTAGAAGCACAGACGAGACAGGCGGACCAGACACACACCGCTACACACAGCCAGCACGGACCTCCAGCACAGGGCTTCAGGGACACCGTGGATGTGAGGACCAGTCTTTCCAGTGAGTGACCTGCTGGTTCCCTTGCCTCGTGCTGCCTGGGTGTTGAGTGCTGGGTTGGGTGTTGTCTCAGTGCTGCTTTGACCTTGGAAAGATTAAGAAGGGATCTGATAAAGGTCTGAAATGGTACAGGGGATATGGCAAGGGTGCTCTGAATAAAATTTTTAAGGTTAGCCATGAGGGAAGTAAGAAAATTCGTAACATATAGACACATTGGGTTGAAATATTAAGGTTGGGTAGAGAAAATATATAGATAAAACTTAACTTATCTGTAATGATGGTGCCTTAATGCTGCCTGTCTCAGTGATGCTTTGAAATTGAAAAAGAAGAAGAGGTGATATGATGGAGGTCTTGAAATGGTGTAGGGACATAACGAATATAGCTGAAGAGAGAAAAGAAGAGAAAATAAACTGTATACACAAATACTAACATATACTAGAGGAATCCTTAAGGAGCTGATGCAAAGACTAGTTCCGCATCTACATCTCATTTACAAAGCAAAATCTTCAGGGCCAGCATGAGGGAAGCAAAAAACACGTACTTACAAACACTGGGGAGAAATATTACGAGTTTTTTTTTTATTAGCAATGAGAAAGAAATGTATAGATGAATTGATATATACTTAGAATAATGCACAGTACGTATTTATATTAGTAGTTACGTGAATGATAATTAAATAGTAGGTGATGATATAGAAATGAGTTAGAAGAATGATACTAATTTCTCTCTTTCTCTCTCTCTCTCTCTCTCTCTCTCTCTCTCTCTCTCTCTCTCTCTCTCTCTCTCTCTCTCTGTTCCAGTCTAACGAAGAAGTGCCCGCCATCTGACCTTCAACCTGTGTGTGCGTTCGTGTGTGTGTGTGTGTGTGTGTGTGTGTGTGTTGCTATTTCCAGGTAAGACTTTTTTTCTTTATTTTTTCTTGCTTATTTTCAGTTTTTTATATATATATATTTTTTTTTTTTTTTAAGAAACCATAGTGTGATATTTCTTTCTCTCTCTCTCTCTCTCTCTCTCTCTCTCTCTCTCTCTCTCTCTCTCTGGTATTGCTGTTCTGACTATCCTTTGTGCTACGCCGCCGAGAGAGAGAGAGAGAGAGAGAGAGAGAGAGAGAGAGAGAGAGAGAGAGAGAGAGAGAGAGGTTGCCCTTGAGTGACATGACAAGCAAAACAACCTTAGCTGATGATGACGATAATGATTATTACCATTCTTGTTGTTATCGTTGTTTTTTTTTCTATTCGTAAACTAAGAGAGAAATATCTGCTGTTATTCTTGTAGAGAGAGAGAGAGAGAGAGAGAGAGAGAGAGAGAGAGAGAGAGAGAGAGAGAGAGAGAGAGAGAGAGTGTGTGTGTGTGTGTGTGTTTACCAATTAGTAATAGACACACTTCACTAACAAAACAGTAATTAATAGTGGCTTAATTCACCCAGTAATGTATTCTCGTTACCAACTCGTTTATAAATAACAAAATAGAATAAAATAAGATGAAATAAATAAATAAATAAATAAATAAATAAATAAAGCC
>NC_087190.1:13266603-13274103 GCF_035594125.1 Scylla paramamosain
GCCAGGGGGGTGCCAGCGGTGCGGTGTGGCCAGGTGAGGCGGTGCGTGGCAACGTGGTGGCGCAATGAGGAAAGACTGGACGCGTGGCGGCCCCTCACTGACTGCCTGCGTTTGTGTGTGTGTCTGTGTGTGTGTGTGTGTGTGTGTGTGTGTGTGTGTGTGTGTGTGTGTGTGTGTGTGTGTGTGTGTGTCTGATGTCCCTCCCCCCCCATGCCAGCAGCAGTCCTTCCCCAGACACAACAAAGGCAAGCGGCAGGCTGATATGTGTCTCTACGTGTCGATGTGTCTCTATGGCAACCAGTGACCAGCGCCGGCTGGCAGCGGCACTCCCTGCCAGTGCCACCACTGTGTGCTGCTGCTGCTGCTGCTGCTGCACACTGAGGGTTGTGTTGATGACAAAACAGATCATTACAAAATACTGAATTGATTTGCACTACAGACTGTCCTGAGGCCGGAGGGGCCGGGCAGGGCGGGACGGCCGGCCCAGAGAGGCCCAAGGGGCGGGGCGGCTCACTCGGCGGCCAGCAGGAACTCGGCAGGGTGTGGCGGCAGCGTGCAGCCCTTCTGCTGCAGCAGCTGCTGTGCCGTCCACACACCACAGTCCAGGCACTGTGCCAGTGGGCGGCCGCGGCTCAGGGCAGCCAGGAAGCCCCCCACAAAGGAGTCTCCTGCCCCCGTGGTGTCCACGATGTCCTCCGGCGCAATGGGCGGCACGCAGCGCTGCCGCACCACCCCGCCCTGGCAGTACAGCAGTGGGCTGGGGCCCTTCGTCACCACCACCAGCCGCTGCTTGCCCCCGCCCTTGCCTCCCGGCCCCCGGCACCCATTGGCACTGCCGGGGGCATGCCCGTTGGCAGGCTGGCCCGTAGTGCCATTGGGCAGGCTGCAGGTGTTGTCCACACAGTCAGTGGGGGGAGTGGGAGTGCTGCAGTGACCGTTGCCAGTGCCAGGAGTGCTGCAGTGGGTATCACGGGTGCCGGGAGTGCTGCAGTGGGTGTCACCGGTGCCAGGAGTGCTGCAGTGGGTGTCACAGGTGCCGGGAGTGCTGCAGTGGGTGTCACCGGTGCTGGAGCAGCAGTACTCCCTCTCTGGTGTGGGCACGTCACCGTTGGGCAGGCCAACATCACAGCCGGGGGCGCTGGCCATGATGTCCAGGGTGGTGTCGGGGCACGGCGCGTGGGCAGCGGCCTTGGCGGTGATCTTGGAGTCGTCCTGCAGCACGGGGGCCTGGCCGCGGATGGCCTGCAGCACCAGTAGCAGGTCGTGGGTGAGGCTGGCTGGGTCGTGGTGCTGCTCGGCGCTGACGGCCGCCACGTCCACAAAGGCATCCAGGGTGCGGTACTCCTCCTCAAAGCCAAACAGGATGTCCACGTAGGGCAGCAGGCTCCGCAGCTCCCCGGCGTGCCGCTCACACACGTAGCTGCCGCACAGGTTGAACACCAGCGTCTTGCCGCGCCGCTGGGCAAACTGTGCAATCTGCCGGCAGGGAGGCGTCAGCACCCCACGGTGACCCACGGGGCTACACTGGCAGGGGGTCCTAGCGACCTACTGAATCCTGCCATGTCGCTGCCCCACTCACCTATCTGTACCTTAGCTTGTCCTTCTCCTGGTCTGTGCCTACCTCTCCCTGACTGTCTGTGCTCCTTGCAGGATAATACTGCAGCTGTCCCACTCATTCCTCTCCCTGTCTGTCTGTCTGTCTGTGCTCTTTATAGGACAGAACTTTCTTCTTTTTCTGTCTCTGTCCTGTCTGTCTGTAGTCTTTACAGGACAGGATTGCAGAGTTATGTCCTACATCCTCCTGTCTGTCTGTGTGTCTGTGGTCTCTGCAGGAAAGAACTTGGAGTGTCTTGTTCATTTGTCCTTGCAATGTTCTTTTGTTGCAGTTCATCTCATTATTATTATTACTAAAAGTCATACATCAGCTTAGAGGCACAAAAAAGTTTCCTATTCATGTGTCTTGCTAATTTCTGTCCTCATAATGTCCTTTTTTTTAATGTCCATCTCATATTATATAAAAATCATACATAAATTTGAAAGTACTAAACATGACACATCCAAATCACTGCCACACACTCATGACACACTGCACGGGTCAATACAAACAGATAAACTGACAGAACATAACAAAACAAGGACAAAATAAATAAAGTACAAACAAATAACAAATAAACAAGGAAGCAGGGCAGGCAGCTAACCACAAACACATAAGTACACAAGTAAATATTGATGATGAACACTACAACACACAAACTGCACGAAAGATCAGGAGGAGAACAAAGTGAAGTGTAAAAAAAATCAAAGAAATAGGAAAGATATATATAGTACACACACACACACACACACACACACACACACACACACACACACACACACACACACAATTAGCAAGATATGAGATAAGACTATGTTTGCGCAAACAATCTAGATGAACCTTGAAAGATAAACATGATAATTTGATAATAAGACAGAACATTGGTGAAAGCTTGACACACACACACAAACACACACACACACACACTTTAAACTAATTTTCATCATTTCAGGTAAGTCTTTTTCATCTAAGTAATGTATGTTTAGTGTCATAACTTCTTAATAAACCACATTATTATTATTATTATTATTATTATTATTATTATTATTATTATTATTATTATTATCATTAGTGTGCTGTGAAGGGCTGAGTGTGTGGCCAGCTGTGGTGTGCCTAAGCTCCTGGGATGTGCTAAAACGATCCACAAGACTGTCCTTTCCCACCAGGGGCTGACGGGGCTGAAACTGTGTGTGTGTGTGTGTGCGTGTGACTGCCAGCTTGGTATAGAGATAGATAGAGAGAACAAACACACACACACACACACACACACACACACACACACACACACACACACACACACACACACCTGTAACGCAGCAGGGAAACTGTGAGTGATGAAGTAGCCCTCAACGTAGATAAACTCAGCCTCCTCCAGCACTGGGGTGAGGTGTGGCGCAAAGACATGGTGAGGCAGGCAGGTGGCAGCGGCCCCTATGTCGGCACACAGGCAGCGACACGCCCCCAGCACCAGCGCCACACACACCCCGGTCGGCTGGTCATCCACCTTCACAAACCTGGGATGAAGGGGGTGTAAGGTGGAAATAAGGTGTTGGAAGGGGAAACAAGGGAATAAAAGGGGGTTTTCAATATTTTTTTGGGTGAAGGAAAGGGTTCAAGATAGAAATAAAGGATTGAAATGAGTTATGTAAAGGATTCAGGGTAAAAAATAAGGGATTAGAGGTAAAATATGATCAAACAAGGATTTCAACATAAAAATAAAGGATTGGAGGAAGAAATTAAAGATTAAAAGGGGATTTTCAACATCTGTGGCACTGAAGCAAAGGGTTCAAGATAGAAATAACAGATTCAAGAGACTCATGCAAAGATTTTAAGGACAAAATAAAGGATTGGAAAGAGAAACAAGGGATTAAAAGAGGGTTTTCAATGTTTCTGAAGTGCAGCAAAGGGTTCAAGCAAAAAATAAAGGGTTGAAGGTAAAATAAGTGATCAAATAAGGAAATCAAGGTAAAAAAAAATTATTGAATGTGAAAATAAGGAATGAAGTGGTGATTTTCAAGTACCTGTTGGTTTAGGCAGAAAATTCAAGGTAAAAATAATGAACTGCATGAGGTTTAAATGATTCAAGGTAATATACAATACAACATGCACAGGAACACTCAAGAACATAAGCAATACCAGAAAATAACCAACAAAACACTAAAAAACACAACACCAAAAAAAATAAACACCAAAACACACACACACAAAAAAAAATTTACCAACACAGCACACAAAAACAAACTTAAACAAAAAAAAAAAAAAAAAAAAAAAAAAAAAAAAAAAAAAAAAACACTCAAAAAACAAACACAACATAACACAAGCACCAACACACAAACACACACACACACAGACCCACCTAGTAATGACACCACTCTCCTCAACAATATCAGACAGTCTCCGTGCGGCCTCGTCTTTCCCAATACCGCCGACAAACACCACATGATGAGGCTCCCCCAGCACCCAGCAGAACACCCGGGAGGAGTTCAGGGCACATCCACCTGCAGTATATTCCACAGGGTACCTGAAGGGGTGGGTGAAGAAGGAGCAGGTAAATATTAGTAGATATTGGAGTGTTTTGCAGTTTTTAAATGTTTATCGAAAGTTTTTATTGATATATTCAAGGTTTAAGGGACTGTTTGGGTGTTTTTGGAGTGTTTAAAAGATTGTTTGAGTTTTATAAGGAGTTCAAAGTGTGTTTTTTTTAAATGAATTGGGTTTAAAAGATTAACTAATTGCTTTTTGTTATAACTTGTCTATCTGTTTGTCCACCCCCCCCTCTCTCTCTCTCTCTCTCTCTCTCTCTCTCTCTCTCTCTCTGCTACTTCATTCTATTTCTTCCCCCCTGTTTCTCTTCCCTCTATCCCACACTAACTCCACTTCTCCACATCCCCCCCACACTCATCCACCCCCACTCTCTCTCTCTCTCTCTCTATCTCTATATTCCACTCCCACCCACCCACACTTCCACACTCACCCCTCCCACTGTCTCTCTCCTTATCTCACTGTACTCCTCCCTCCCCCTCCCACACTCTCCCTCCACCTCTCCACCCTCCACACTCACTTCTCCATGACGTGGGAGAAGACTGGCCGCTGCGTGTCGTCCACCTCTAATTGGCCGTCGATGGGTAGACAGAACCGGTGATGTAGTTCATTATCCTTCACGACCGCTGTGATGTCCAACAGGGGGTTCCCAAACGACACCAGTAGCGGGGTGTTGTTTGTGGTGTTGTTGCTGCCCCCGCCATCGTTAGTGGTGTTGGTGTTGGTGGTGGTGGTGGTAGTCTCGTCGTTCTGTCTTGGTTCTATCTGTAATGGTGGTAGTGGTGGTTGTTGGTGGCTGTTGGTGGTGATGACAGGCAATGTGAAGTCAAATTAGTAGATGATTAAAAAGTGCAAAAATTATCCTTCCTTTGTGTGTGTGTGTGTGTGTGTGTGTGTGTGTGTGTGTGTGTGTGTGTGTGTGTGTGTGTGTGTGTGTGCACTGCCTGACCCCAACACCACAGTTTTATAATGATTGTCAATAATGTTAGGGTTCTCTCTCTCTCTCTCTCTCTCTCTCTCTCTGATAACACATTTTAATCAAGTACAAAAAATCTAGTCATATTTTTTTTATCACCAATCATAGTAACTCCTTGTGTGTGTGTGTGTGTGTGTGTGTGTGTGTGTGTGTGTGTGTGTGTGTGTGTGTGTGTGTGTGTGTGTGTGTGTGTGTGTGTGTGTGTGTGTGTGTGTGTGTGTGTGTGAGTGGCAAGGTATGTAGGTAAATTGATAGGAAGGTATGTTTATGTGAATTTCATGCCAACACACACACACACACACACACACACACACACACACACACACACACACACACACACACACACACACACACACATACACACGTACACACACACACACACACTCAAGTTTAATAAATGACAAAGCTAAGTATTCATCTGTAAGTAATCTGGTGATAATTTCTGCAGCACGATATGTAATTCTTCATCATAATAATTATACATTACACCTGTACATGATGAATATTGATGTGTAATTCATGGGAGGCAGTGAAGTTATATTTAATGGGGTGACAGACAGACAGACAGACAGACAGACAGACAGACAGAGATAAATAGGTAAATAAACTGATAGACATAGACAGAAACAGAGATAGACAGATAGAATGACAGATTAAAAGATTGACAGACAGACAGACAGACAGACAAATAGATAAATAGATAGACAAATACTTTACACACACACACACACAATGCAGGGCCCTCTCTCTCTCTCTCTCTCTCTCTCTCTCTCTCTCTGTGTGTGTGTGTGTGTGTGTGTGTGTGTGTGTGTGACCTCCCACAACTCTCATTGGGTAACTACAGACAATGAAACATTTTGAAACAAGTTGTGTCAAAACATTAAAAGAAAAAAAATAAATAAATAAAAAATAGCATAAAAAACTGGTCCTCCTTCTCCTTCTTCTTCTTCTCCTCCTCCTCCTCTTCCCCCTCCTCCTCCTCCTCTTCCTCCTTCTCCTCCTCCTCCTGTCAACTATTTGCTTTATAATCATCAATTTTTTTTCCTCCTCCTCCTCCTCTTCATTTTTTTCTGCTTCTCCTCTTCCACCCTCCTCTCTTCTTTCCTACTTTCTGCTTTACCGTCCCCCTCCTCCTCCTCCTCCTCTTCTTCTTCCCTCACCCTCTTCTTCTTCCCTCACCCTCCTCCTCCTCCTTCTGCTTCATCCAAGACTCAGAACCAGGTCTCTTTCACATGCACACACACACACACACACACACACAGGGGGTTATAAAAGAGGAAGGAAGGAAGGAAGGAAGGAAGGAAGGAAGGAAGGAATGACTGAATGAAAGAGAAGGAAGGGAGGGAGGAAGGGAGGGAGGGAGGAAGGAAGGACAGACAACTACAGCAATATTTCGTAACCACAACTCCCCCTCCCCCTTCCCCCTTCCCCCCATCACTAATCCCTAACATATTACTGCACCACCACCACCACCACCACCACTGCCACCACCACCACCACCACCACCGCCACCACCACCCTCCCATCACAATCACCATTACCACTGCTACAACCACCACCACCATCACCACCACTACTGCCACCACTGCCGCTGTCACCCTCTTGGTTATTTCTCCGCAGTCTGTGTTGGTTAGCACTCTGTTCCCTCGCCAGGTTTGTTTTGCAAGGCCACTGAGATGACTAGCCAGGTTGACAAAGGTGTTTTTTTTTGTTTATTTATTTATTTTTTTTGTGAAGTGGTGTACTTGTTAAATTATCACTGGAATCATGAAAACTCCCTTGAAAACCACAACAGCTTCCACTACAGCCTTTTAAAAGTGTATATGCTTGTTAAACTATCACTGGAATCATGAAAACTCCCTTGAAAACCACAACAGCTTCCACTACAGCCTTTTAAAAGTGTATATGCTTGTTAAACTATCACTGGAATCATGAAAACTCCCTTGAAAGACACAATAACTTCCACTACAGCCTTTTAAAAGTGTATATGCTTGTTCAACTATCACTAGAACCATGAAAACCCCAGTAACTTCCACTACAGCTTGTTAAGAGTGGAGAAACCTTGTTCAACTGTCACTGGAACCATGAAAACCCCAGTAACTTCCACTACAGCTTGTTAAGAGTGGAGAAACCTTGTTCAACTATCACTAGAACCATGAAAACCCCAGTAACTTCCACTACAGCTTGTTATGAGTGGAAAGCTTGTTCAACTGTCACTGGAACCATGAAAACCCCAGTAACTTCCACTACAGCTTGTTAAGAGTGGAGAAAGCTTGTTCAACTGTCACTGGAACCATGAAAACCCCAGTAACTTCCACTACAGCTTGTTAAGAGTGGAAAGGCTTGTTCAACTGTCACTGGAACCATGAAAACCCCAGTAACTTCCACT
>NC_087190.1:13299103-13304103 GCF_035594125.1 Scylla paramamosain
CCCTGCGCCCTTAGCCACCCGTATGGTCGTCTCCCTCTCCCTCTCCCTCTCTCTCTCTCTCTCTCTCTCTCTCTCTCTCTCTCTCTCTCTCTCTCTCTCGCTCCGTCCTCTCCTCCTCTTCCTTCCTCTTCCCTCCTGCGTGTGTGTGTGTGTGTGTGTGTGTGTGTGTGTGTGTGTGTGTGTGTGTGTGTGTGTGTGTGTGTGTGTGTGTCTTTTTCTGTTCCTTAGACAAAGTTCATTACTGTTATTAAGCGGAGGAGGAGGAGGAGGAGGAGGAGGAGGAGGTTGTGGTGGAGGAGGAGGAAGAGGAGGAGGAGAAGGAAGAGGAGGAGGAAGAAAAGCTATGTTTAAAGAGGAGAAGAAGAGAGAATATATAGAGGAAGAGGGGGAGGAGGAGGAGGAGGAGGAGGAGGAGGAGGAGGAGGAGGAGGAGGAGGAGGAGGAGGAGGAGGAGGAGGGGATAAAGAAAGGAGATGAAGGAGGAGAAAAATAAGAAAGGAGAGAAAAGATTGATAGAGAGAGAGAGAGAGAGAGAGAGAGAGAGAGAGAGAGAGAGAGAGAGAGAGAGAGAGAGAGAGAGATGACATAGGAAGAATAAATATAACAAAACAATACGAAAGAGGACAGAGAAAGAGAAAAAAAGAAAAAAGAGAGAGAGAAATAGAAGAAGAGAGGCAGAAGAGAAGAGAAGAGAAGAAGAAGAAAAGAAGAAGAGGAGAGGAAAAAGAGAAACAGACAGAAAGAAAAGAAAAAAATAAATAAATAAGCATAGAAAGAGAAAGAAAAAAAGGAAGAAGAAAAGAAAAAGGACAGGAAAAGAAAACGGAGAAGGAGAAAAGAAGGGGAGACATAAAAAAAAGGAAAAAAGAAACAAACAAATAGAAAAAAAGAGAAAAGCGAAAGAGGGGAGAAGGAGATGAAATAATAAAACAGAAAGAAAGAAAAGAAAGAAGAAACAGATAAAAGAGAAGAACAGGGGAAGTAGGAGAGAAAAAAAGAAGAAGAAGAAGAGAAGATTAAGCTTCGGAAAGAAAAATAGAAAAGAAAAGAAAAGAAAAAGAAGGAAAACAAAGAAAAAACAAAAGAAAAGGAGAGAGAGAGAGAGAGAGAGAGAGAGAGAGAGAGAGAGAGAGAGAGAGAGAGAGAGAGAGAGAGAGAGAGAGAGAGAGACAGAGAGAGAGAGAAAGAGAACATAGAAAGCAAAAAACAAAGAAAAAAGGGAAGAAAAGGACACGAGAAAGAAAAGGAGAAGGAAAACAAAACAAAACAATAAAAATGCAGACACAGGGAGAAAAGAAAAGAAAAGAAAAGAAAGAAAATAGATAGAGACAAAATGCGAGAAAGAGGATAAGAGGAAAAGAGCAGAAGACACAGCGATTTGCAGGGACACATATACAGGTCACACACACACACACACACACACACACACACACACACACACACACACACACACAAACACGAAGAAAACTGAACACAAACGAACCACACAGGAAAACCACATTAGGGCAGGTGTGTGTGTGTGTGTGCGTGCGTGTGTGTGTGTGGAACCGAGGCGAGGAGGGCCACACGGTGCCCTATCACAGCAGAGCCGAGAGAGGAGCCGCAGGACACGCCAGGTCGCCCCAGCAAACATCTATCGGCTCCCAGGTAAGCACGTCACACCTGGGATTAAATGATTTACCTGGCACTGTGAGAATATGGCACCATGGCACTGGGAACGTGGCACCATACCTAACGTGGATGTTTACTTGTGTTGCGGTGGTGTTGGGGTGTGTGTGTGTGTGTGTAGGGTGGTGTGTGTTGAGGGTGACTGTGCTGAGTGTGCGATTGTGTGTGTGTGTGTGTGTGTGTGTGTGTGTGTTGGGGGTTGTTGTGGTGTTTAGGGACTTAAATGCGGTTCTATCTGTTTTTTTTATTAGTTACTGTGTAGTTAAATCTCTCGGTTCCTATGTGTGGTTCTGCCTAGTTTTCTTCAGTAACTCATTTCGGTTCTCTAACTTTTTTTAAGTGTTTCTCTCTCTCTGTTATAAGTAGAACCCTAATCCCAGTCTATTCAAGTGTTCCTCTCTCTCTTAAGTGCATTGAAGTGGTTTATAAGTGCCTAACTGCGCAGTGTGACAAGAGTGGCGCACTGGTCACCACACTTGTCAAGGAAACACGGGTGCCTGGGTTCGATATCTGTTAAAAAAGTGCGACTATTTGACCTGCCTAGCGTTACCTGGCGTTACTAGTCCACCTGGTTACTTGTCTGCCCGCGTACCTGGCCACTGATTCACCTGTGTACGTGTGCCATTCAATACAAGGCAAGGAGTGAGATGAGTTTGTCAATAGCAAGTTAATGAAAAGTTGATGGGAGGTTAATAGCACGTTGGTAGAAAGCTGATAGTAAGTGGAATAGCAACGAGTGTACTGGATGGTATAGCTATTAATACATGTTTCTTAATTGGCTAGTAACTGGGAGCTTCTTTTAATAGCAAAAATAGAATAGCAACATATGGCTATTAAAAATCTACTATTTATTGGGCTAGTGACTCAGGACTTCTACCGATAGTGTAAATGTACAAAGCAGGTTATTAATAGCAAAGTGTAGCTATTATTTACTTGGCTACATCTCCTTTTAACTCTCAGTGATAGAATCTTTTGGCCCATCATTACTTTTAATAGCAAGAAGGCAATAGACACTTAATGCTAGTAAAGAACAGTTTTTTAATGACTGGCTAGCAAATGGTGTACCTTTTATTAATAGCCTGAGTCTAATACCTAGCCAGGACTGAGACATATTAATAGCAAGTGTGTGATTGAGACATGGCTAACAGAACAGCTATTTAATGAATGGCTAGCAACTGGTGCACCTTCTGTTAATAGCTTCAGTGTAATAGGAACTTAGACTAGCCAGAACTGAGACATATTAATAGCAAGTGTGATAGAGACATGGCTAGTACAGAACAGCTATTTTTGGGGCCCTAGTAAGTGAGTGCACCTTCTGTTAATAGCTTCAGTGTAATAGCAACTTAGACTAGCCAGAACTGAGACACATTAGTAGCAAGTGTGATAGAGACATGGCTAGCAGAACAGCTATTTTTTGGGTGCTAGTAAGTGAGTGCACCTTCTGTTAATAGCTTCAGTGTAATAGCAACTTAGACTAGCCAGAACTGAGACATATTAGTAGCAAGTGTGATAGAGACATGGCTAGTACAGAACAGCTATTTTTGGGGCCCTAGTAAGTGAGTGCACCTTCTGTTAATAGTTTCAGTGTAATAGCAACTTAGACTAGCCAGAACTGAGACACATTAGTAGCAAGTGTGATAGAGACATGGCTAGTACAGAACAGCTATTTTTTGGGCCCTAGTAAGTGAGTGCTTCTGTTGCTAGTATTTTGTGGAGACTGGCATGGCGTGGCACTGTGGCTTGGCACCATCTGGCATCCTCCCCATGACCTGTCTGAACACACACGGAGGGGCGACCTACATACTTACAAACTTACATACTTAAACACACACACACACACACACACACACACACGTCTTTTTTCTAGATTAAAACAGGAAAACATTCACACACACACACACACACACACACACACACACACACACACACACACACACACACACACACACACACACACACACACACACACACACACATACACACGCACACACACATGCTTTCCTTCATCCAAACGGGAAAGGCTGACGTAACTGATATTTGTGGAAGAAAAAAGAAAAAGAAAAAAAAACGAAAAAAAAAAAAACGAGGAAAGGAGGAAAAAAAACCGAGTCATATTTTGAAAAACTCGTTCTATGAAGCAAAAATAAAAGCAAAAATAAAAGAAAAAATCACAATAATATTCATGGATAAATATAAATATGACAGAAAAATATTAATGAGACTTTGAGCATTAGAAAGGTCAAACACAATCTCTCTCTCTCTCTCTCTCTCTCTCTCTCTCTCTCTCTCTCTCTCTCTCTCTCTCTCTCTCTCTCTCTCTCTCTCTCATTCAAAAGTGACATTATCTCACTTTTTTGTTTTGCACACTTTCGCTTTCGTGTCAGCGAGAGGAAAAGGAGGAGGAGGAGGAGGAGGAGGAGGAGGAGGAGGAGGAGGAGGAGGAGGAGGAGGAAGAGCAATTAAGCCAGTGGAAATTGAGATTGTAAGGTGAGGTGGAGTTCAGAGAGCAAGCGAGCAAGAGAGAGAGAGAGAGAGAGAGAGAGAGAGAGAGAGAGAGAGAGAGAGAGAGAGAGAGAGAGAGAGAGAGAGAGAGAGAGAGAGAGAGAGAGAAATACAAGAGGAGGCAGAAGGGAGGAGGAGGAGGAGGAGAAGGATGAGGAGGAGGAGGAGAAGGAGGAGGAGGAGGAGGAGGAGGAGGAGGAGGAAAGAGTGGAGAGAGAGGTGAAGGCTGGGCACAACACACACACACACACACACACACACACACACACACACACACACACACACACACAAGCCCTGCCTTCTCCGCCTCTCTCCCTCTCCCTCTCACCCTCTCACACGCACCTGTCCACCTTTCCCTCGTTAATTGCCTCCAGGTGTAAATTACAAGTGAAAGGCAATTAACATTCATTTCGTGAGGGGGAAAAAAACAAGGCGGGGAAAAAAATTGGAAGGAAAAATGAAAATAATCGAGAAAAAAACGAAATTTCTCAGGTAGATTGTGACATTCAGAGAGAGAGAGAGAGAGAGAGAGAGAGAGAGAGAGAGAGAGAGAGAGAGAGAGAGAGAGAGAATGATTGAGAAATATACACTTTTAGAATCCAATATTTCCATATCCTCCTCCTCCTCCTCCTCCTCCTCCTCCTTTTCTTCCTCCTCCTCTTCCTCCCACGCCCACACAGAAGACCTCCACCCATCACGAATTGAGTAGGAGGAGGAGGAGGAGGAGGAGGAGGAGGAGGAGGAGGAGGAGGAGGAGGAGGAGGAGGAGGAGGAGGAAATTGAAACACAGTATTTATTTAGATTGTTATTTACTGTAGCATAGAAATCTC
>NC_087190.1:13311603-13324103 GCF_035594125.1 Scylla paramamosain
CACACACACACACACACACACACACACACACACACACACACACACACACACGGAAAACATGTTCAGTATACAAAAAGGAAAGAAATACACACACACACACACACACACACACACACACACACACACACACACTCAGTAATTTAGCTGAAAATGACAAAAACCTCGTCTTGGCGCGGGCGTGGTGGGCGGCGGAGCAGTGGGCGGGGGTGTCAGGAGTGGGCGCCCTTGCCTTACCCTTATAAGGCGCGGGCGGGCGTGTGTGTGTGTGGGCGTGGGCGCGGCCAAACACTTTTTCTTTAGGCATGTTGTCTTAGGGTGTCTGTGGGGAGGGGGGTGAGGGAAGGGAGTTATAGGAAGAGATTAAGGGAAGACAAGGGGAAGAAGGGAGATAAGAGAGGAAGGGAAGAGGAGGGAGTCTAGTGTGTGTGTGTGTGTGTGTGTGTGTGTGTGTGTGTGTGTGTGTGTGTGTGTGTGTGTGTGTGTGTGTGTGTCTTCTCCAGGACCAAAATGATGATCAGTCAGGTTCTAATGGGTGGACTCTCTCTCTCTCTCTCTCTCTCTCTCTCTCTCTCTCTCTCTCTCTCTCTCTCTCTCTTGATCGTGCAGAATCCTTGTCAAAACTATCAATCATGAAAACTCCCCTGAAAACCTGCAATAACTTCCACTGCAGCCTGTTAATCTGTCAATGCAATCATGAAAACTCCCTTGAAAACTCACAAGGCCATGGCAAAAACTAGACGAGACAGGATGGGCCTTAATAATTTTCGAGAGACAGCGAGCAGAGCAGAGCCGGGATAACATGAATATCTTACCAGTTTGTTCCCTTCTTGCTCCGAAAAAAAAAATAATAATAAATAAATAAATAAATAAAAAAAAAATGTATGCAGATATATTCTTAGACATCTAGCTAGTATTATGCACCACATCATAACACTGACATATGCAAGTGAACCAGTATACATAGCAGGATCTAATATGTATCTAGCGTTGGCCTTTTAATGTGTTGATGAGTGAATATAATGCCTCTCTCTCACTCTCTCTCAGTTTCTCATCAGTTTCTCACCCTGTCCAGAATATCCATGCCTCTCTCTCTCAGTTTCTCACCCTGTCCTTCTTTTCCAGACGAGACACAATGCGGCTGTTGGTGTTAGTGTTGGCAGTGTTGGTGGGAGGCTCTACAGGGCAAAACTACTGTAAGTATAATGCAATAACCCTTACGCTGTGATATTAACCCTTTCAATGGTATACAACAGGTCACTACAACCAATGTACATAATCTTTATAAATATCCACGAGGAAGTAGGGGATAAAGAGAAGAAAATATGCAGTTTCTATCTAGCCAGGACAGTGTTGGGTTGGTGTGGAACAAGGAAAGTGGTTGGTGATTCAGGGAAGGTGTGTCTAATAGTAGTGAATGGTTAACTATCTCTCTCTCTCTCTCTCTCTCTCTCTCTCTCTCTCTCTCTCTCTCTCTCTCTCTCTCTCTCTCTCTCATGGTGGTGTTAGTAGTAGTGGTATTAGTGATGTTACAAGCATTAATAGTAGTGGTATTAGTAATGATAGCACTCTTGGTATTAGTATTAGTAATTTTAGTGGTACTTATATTCATATTAGTGATATTACTATTAATAATATTCAAATTAGTCATGTTAGTAGTATAATTAATAGAATAAAATATTAGTAGTACATTTTGGCTACATCTTAAGTAATTCATGCACTTTTGAAAATACACAGGTAGTTAACTTAGACCAGTAAACAAAAGTATATCTCGTAGTAGCACAGTACTTAATGCACCCTTTGTAGTGTGTCCCCACCAGCAGCTACACTTCTAATAGTAATTTCAACAGGGCACTAGTAGCAGACACACTTAACAGGAACACCAAACTTGCACTATTTGTATTAACGCAGCAATATCAGTAATAGTAACAGTGATATATAAGTGTAGTGTAACCAGTGTAAGTAATTTATAAGTGTATGTGTGATAACCAGGTAAGTATGTAGTATTTAAGTGGGTTTAAGTGTAAGGTCAAGGGATATCATACCTGTGTGTGTGTGTGTGTGTGTGTGTGTGTGTGTGTGTGTGTGTGTGTGTGTGTGGACGCAAGCATGAAGGAAGGACGGCCATCAGCCCAAGCACTTTAATTTAAGGCATGCATGTAAATACGTACTCGGACTCCTGAGTGAGGGAGAAGCACACACATATGCACACGGAATCTGGAGGTGCACGAGACACGTATGTAACCTGACAGTGGTGGTGAGAGGCGCCCCTGAGTTACCTGGGATGAGCGACCTTCACTACTGGTACCTGTGTTTCATTAGTAAGCAGTGACTAGCCTTATTAACTACACGCCCTTGTCACCTTTGTCTGACCAGCAAAAAATGACAGCTTCCAAAAAACGTTACTTAAAAAAAAGGCTAAAGTTCGTTGGAAATGTCATCTCAAAAGGCTAAAGGTCATTCTCAAAAATCACCTAAAAAAGCCTGAAGGTCAATGAAAAGGGCCTACAGGTCACTTAAAAAGGGTTACTTAAATGCCTAAAGGTCAATCAAATACAAATTAAATGTCTAAAGGTTACTGAAACAGGTCACGTAAATGTCTTTGTCACTTACAGGACCATTTAATAATTCTCCACTAAAAAAAAAAAATAAATAAATTAAACCTCAACCAGAAAAAAAAATAACACCATCATCTATTATCATTTGTTATTTATTTATTCATTCTATTCTACTTATTTTTTTGTTTATTTATTTATCTATTAATTTATTACTCTGACTGCAAGATTCCCTGGGCGTACAGAAGGTGTGTGCTGTTCATGTATATATTCAAAACTTCAGTGGTGGGAGAATGCGGTGTTGTATGTATAAGGGACTGGATCCTTTGCATATAAGGGACTGGATCCTTTGCATATAAGAGTGGAAGGCTTCTATAGAGTAGTCAGAGCTTCTTGTTTGGATTTTAAAATGCTATGAATCTTAAAGTGCTAAAAAGCTTCGTGTACAAGACTGGCAGCTTGTAATGTAGAATAAGAGGATAAGAATTTGAAGGTATTTATTTGAAGGTACTACTGTTCAACTAATGATTTTGAAATGTGGATACAACTCGTGTCTGCAAGTGTACAACTCTCAAGTGTTCGAGCAGCCTTGACACATATTTATTTTTTTTTATTTTATTTATTTTTTTTATGCACATGAGATGAAAACTCAAGGACATAAATAAAATCAGAGAAGAGAGCCACGTACTGGTCCTGCCATTAAAGGAAAAAATACAAAAGAAAAGCCAGTTAAGTTTTTTAGGTTACTTGACACTCACCCACAATGTCTTGGCGTCCGTGACATAACTTGTGTCCGAGACTGTACAACCTGAGACAGTTTGGCATCCGTGACATAACTTGTGTCCGGGACTGTACAACCTGAGACAGTTTGGCATCCATGACATAACTTGTGTCCGGGACTGTACAAGCTTAATATTTTGATACCCATGACATGACTTGTGTCCTCACCTGTACAACCATAAAGAGTGTTAGGCAGGAGGAAATATCAGATCTTACCTAAGTATTTCCCTTTCAGACTCGTTCCCAAGAGCTCCACTTCGGCCGATCGCACCCTTTGGTATCTGTAAGCACCCTCAGATATTGACCCTTCAGCAGCACCCTAACACACCCTAATGCACGCACTTATGCACGCATCTAGCAGCAGCAGCAGCAGCAGACGTGAAGCAGAAGCAGAAATTGAGACTAGAACAGAAAAAAAGAAAGAGAAAAAGTTAGAAAAGGAGGACCAGGAGGAAGATAGAGGAAGAGAAGAAGGAAGAGAGAGACATAGAGAAATATATATCTCTTCCCATGTCTCTGTCTTTCTTTCTCTCTCTGTTTTATCTCCTCTCTTCCTCTCCCTCTTCTTTCTTTCCCTTTTTCTCCTTTTTCTAATACATTTATCTTTTTTTTTCATGTTTCTTGTCTATCAAGCTTTTCTTACTCGTTTTTGTGTATATATGTTTGTCTCTTCCTTTGTTTTCTATCCGCTATTTTTTTCTTTAGTTTTCTACATATAGTCATAATAATAGTAATAATAATAATAGTAATAATAATAATAATAATAATAATAATAATAATAATAATAATAATAATAGTGACTTCCAGCTACTGTCTCTCTCTCTCTCTCTCTCTCTCTCTCTCTCTCTCTCTCTCTCTCTCTCTCTCTCTCTCTCTCTCTTCTCTCTCTCTCTCTCTCTCTCTCTCTCTCTCTCTCTCTCTCTCTCTGTGTGTGTGTGTGTGTCCTAATGACGTATTCTTCGTGTTCTCTTCTATAAGTGTTCTCTATTGTGCTCTGAATGTGTTCCAGAAACGTTCTCTCCTTTCCTTTGTGTTCTAATAATGCTATTTTCTACATGTGTTTTTCTAATATATTGTAAATGCGTTTTCTAAGTGTGTTCCTTCATGTCGTGCTAATTGTGTATCCTCTCTTGTGTCCTCTAAACGTGTACTGTATTCCTAAACAACACATACATACTGGGATCCTTAAAAACGTACATAGGTTTATGACTTTAACCCCAAAACGTACAGGCATGTGCACCTAATTTAACATACATATTCGTACATAATGTGGTACGTACGTCTGTATATGTACGTATTTTTGTGTATTGGGATATGTATGTATAATAATTAACCTGATCAAGCGACGTAAAGTGCATGAGCTTGCATGAAATTGCTTAAACTTATAAATAATTGTTTAAAGGTAACTCGGTGGTGGTGTGATTACTGTAACTAAAAACCCACTAGTTGTAATTATGTGTTCAAGTATATGTTATAATTATTTAAGAGTTATTTGAGTGTAAAAAGGCATGTGTAAATTTTTTTGGCAAGTGTGTGTGTGTGTGTGTGTGTGTGTGTGTGTGTGTGTGTGTGTGTGTGATTGATATGAACTTGAACTAATTATTGTTTTTCTCTCCTTCCTACTCCTCACGTTCCTCTTCTTCACTCCTCCTTCCCTCCTTCTTCTCTTTCATCCTACCATCATTACCTCTTTCCCTTCATGCCTCTACCTCTCTTTCATTCCTTCTCTCCTACTCTAACCTAATCATCTCCCACTCTTCCATTCCCCTTCCTACCCATTAATACCTAAAACTTAAAACCGAACCTGCCTTGCCTTCACCCTACCTTGTCCTAACCCAACCCTGTCCACCCCTACCGTACCGTACCTAACAGCTTCATCAGAGAAAGTGATCAGCCACGGCAGGATCACCACAGGGGGAGCATCTGTTAGTGCGCTTCCTCCTTCGACCTCTTTCTCCTCCTCCTCCTCCTTCTCCCCCTCCTCCTCCTTCTCCTCCTCCTCCTCCTCCTTCTCCTCCTCCTCCAAAGACCCATGCCGTCCATCTCCCTGCGGGGAAAACACGCGATGTGAAGTGAGCAGAAAGAACGTGGCCTTGTGTCGCTGCATTGATGGCTACGTGCCCATGGGAAACACTATCAATGGATGCAGGCCGCAGTGTGAAAGGTAGGCTGTGTGTGTGTGTGTGTGTGTGTGTGTGTGTGTGTGTGTGTGTGTGTGTGAATTATGTTTTTTTTCATGTATATTAAGAGGGGACACTGAACTTAGGCAGCAGAGAAAAAGAGATTAAAAAAAAAAAAAGGGGGAGGGCGGGGGGCAGTGATGTTGCTGTCTCGCACTTATAAAGCCAAAAAGGATTACCCAAGATTGGAGAATGTGTCTGAAAACCTTCCTCTTTCACACACACACACACACACACACACACACACACAGAGTTCAAGACATACGTTTGAGTAAATACAGAAGCAGGGAAACAGGCACGGAATTCCAGAGTTTACCAGAAAAGAGATGAAAGATTAAGAATACTATGATGATTTCTCTCCTACAGGTCCAGTCCATGCTCACCCCACTCACTCTTACACTCTCACTCTCACAAACACGCAGGGACGACGAATGCCCAGACGAGTACAGATGCCAAGGACGAAAATGCGTGCGTGTGTGTGTGACAGGCGCATGTGCCCACAACGCGGAGTGTAGGGCACGCAATCACAGAGCTATTTGTGAATGCCCTGCAAACCACAGAGGAAATGCAGAGGTTTCCTGCTTCCCGGAAGGTAGGGTGGTGACTGGTGGTGACTGGTGGTGACTGGTGGTGATTGGTGGTGACTGGTGATGACTGGTGGTGACTGGTGGTGACTGGTGGTGACTGGTGGTGACTGGTGGTAACTGGTGGTGATTGGTGGTGACTGGTGGTGACTGGTGGTGATTGGTGGTGATTGGTGGTGACTGGTGATGACTGGTGATGACTGGTGGTGACTGGTGGTGATTGGTGGTGACTGGTGGTGACTGGTGGTGATTGGTGGTGACTGGTGGTGACTGGTGGTGATTGGTTATAACAAATGATGACTGATGACTAATGATGACTGGTCATGACAAATGGCAAGCCGTGATGAGTGGTGATGACTCCTCCCTATCCACAGCACATGTCGAGTCCCGCGCTCCCCCGGCTCCCCCCCTCAACCCGTGCTACGATGACCCATGTGGAGTCAATGCTGATTGCAGAAATGACAATGGCCGCCCCGTGTGCTCCTGCCCCTACGGTTATGAGGGAGACCCACTGACGCGCTGCACACAGGGAGAGTGCACAGGTAGGTGTAGTAGTAGAAGTAGTAGTAGTAGTAAATGTGTTGACACTTGATTAAGACTGAGGAGACGCCGCCGCAGTCCCAAGACACGAGTGTAATAACAAACACCAGACCCAGACGTTTCACTCACCCTGTGTCCTCACCCGGCAGAGCACCAGGACTGCCCACATTACCAAGTGTGCACGCAGCTCAGGTGTGTGGATCCCTGCACAAGTGGCATGTGTGGCTTCAACGCTGAGTGCCGCGTGAAGGACCATCAGCCAGTGTGCTCCTGTCCCCACGGTTATGTTGGCGACGCCCTTCGAGAGTGCCGCAGGTTTGATCCACGTAAGTAATGATAATATATATATATATATATATATATATATATATATATATATATATATATATATATATATATATATATATATATATATATATATATATATATATATATATATATATATATATATATATATAATGGTGGGCTGATGCCCGTGCACGCAATACTTTAAGAGGTTTTTTCATACTCCTCGTGTGTGTGTGTGTGTGTGTGTGTGTGTGTGTGTGTGTGTGTGTGTGTGTGTGTGTGTGTGTGTGTGTGTGTGTGTGTGTGTGTGTGTGTGTGTGCTGAGGTATGTCTGCCCTGAACAAAACAGTACATGTATGTCAGTATGTCAGTATCAAGCCACCATTTCTTCTATAGGGTAACAAACACTTTTCCATCCATCCCTTTCTTCTCCCATTTCCTTTCCTTCACCGTCTCCTGCATGCATCCCTGCCTCACGCACCCCATCTTCCGCTTCTGCAGGAGAGCTGTGTAACCCAAGCCCCTGCGGTGAAAATACGAACTGCAAGGTGAGAAATGACCGCCCAGTGTGTTCCTGCATCTCAAACTACATCGGCAACCCACTGACTGGCTGCAGGCCGGAATGCGTCGGTGATTCCGAATGTCCGCATAACATGGCATGCAGGAACAACATGTGAGTATCTGTGCAAACCTGCATTGAGCCCGCTTGTGGCTTCACCATCATACGAGTTTGCACACACACACACACACACACACACGGGCCTGTATTCTCAAACACTTCAGTGTTTCATCCTAACCTTCATCCATAAATAAGTAAAGCTACAAGCTTTAAAGTCTGAACTCTTCCATCCACCAGTCCTTCTGGTGTCAGTGGTGCATGGCTTTCCAAAAGACTGCAGACGTGCACCACATCATCTGAGTAAGACTCATGTAACACCTTATCAGTCAAATTAAGCTGTAAACTTGCACTGCAACACTCCAAGACTGAGATGAAGCAGCAGTCAGGTCGTAATGTACACAGGCGCCACCTGGAGTAACCACAACAGCTACATAAGTGTGGTAATGTTTTTTTTCTTTTTCTTTTTTGCAGCTGTGTCAACCCTTGTCGCGATGCTTGTGGTGAGAGCGCCTACTGCGATGTGAGGAACAGACGCGCCGTCTGCAGATGCCCTGATAAATTCCTTGGTGACCCCCACAGCAGGTGTGTGCTTACCTGCCTGCAGAGTTTCAGAATCCAGACCACCACTTCATTCCTTCTCTCTCTCTCTCTCTCTCTCTCTCTCTCTCTCTCTCTCTCTCTCTCTCTCTCTCTCTCTCTGACAGCTGTCGCTCCCTGTCCGTGTCGTCGTTGCATCCCTCTCCCTCACGTGTGTCCTGTTTTCAGATGCTACACCGAGTGCACGGAACACAACCACTGCCCTTCAAACGAGGCTTGCCAGGACTACCGCTGCATCGACCCCTGCATCAACACGTGCGGTGATGGAGCGAACTGCAAGACCACCAACCACCAGCCCGTCTGTTCCTGTCCCAGAAGCCACACTGGTGACCCCTTCGTGCGCTGCAGACCATTCGGCCCTGGTATGTGGAATGGGATGAATGAGATGGAAGAATTGTTGGGGTGGGGGGGGGGAAGAGGGAAAAGTAAGAGAGGTAGGGTGAGGTAAGGTAAGGAAATGAAGAGTTGAGATATCAAAGTTACCGTAAGGGTGCAGCCACACCAGGAGTGGTCACTACTCGCAGCAGGTGCCCGCCAGCCTATGCACTTTTTGAACGTGTTGAGGAAAGCTTGGAAAAGTTAAATTGCTCTTCTACTATACTGCTACTGTGCCCTTACTGCGCATCTATCCAGTCATTACTGCATCGCCATGAGGTCCAACTGGTTCTTACTACTTGCATACCACGCGGGTCATCAAGTGCGCACCACCACACTACACTGGTTTTCACATCGCATCACATGGTGCAATCAATCCACACTACACTGGCGTCATGCCAGTATGATGCGCCCGTCACGCCCAAAGCGCCATGGCCTGTTAGTCCATATGTCAGGGCGTTCTTTCCGTCATCATCAGTCATTTTACGACTGTCACTGAAGTTCACGTCATCCTTTGGTGTTCACGTCACGCCATGCCGCTCAGAGACAAGAGCTGAGGAAGTGGATGGAGCAGAGACAGCAGGCAGAGCTAGTCATCCCAGCCAGCCACACAAGCCTCAGCAGCCTCAGTTATCAAGACTGAAGAACCAGACAAAGACTCTCAAGCTTCCCAGGAAACCGAGGAGTCTGATGTTGTAGCCAGAGTCAGTGAGTCAGAACCAGAAGCAGAACCAGAGGCTAAGCCAGACCTCTACGTTGAAATCCTAACCATCTCCGCCAGTCCCAGTCCTTGTTGCGTCACCAGCACGTCAAGCCGGTGTACAACTCATCACCAGTCAATTCTCAGTCTTCTGTGTCTTGTTATCCAAGTTTAGAGTAAAATCAACACTGGTCCACGTGCACAACCGTCCTTGCAGACCACACCGGTCACTGCTGCGCGCGTACCGCTCCCCACGACGTTCAAGCTGGTCCTCGCCACGTCTTGGTAATTCTGTATCATGTAGTAAGGATGACCTCTGGTATGACTCCAGGTGAGGCAAGTCAGCGCAGCATCTCACACACACGTCTGGCCACTAATACCTAACCACTTCATTCCCCCACAGATGACTACTGCAACCCGAACCCATGTGGTCTCAATGCCGAGTGCAGCCCCGGCACTGACAGGTCGGGCGATACGAGAGCGGTGTGCACCTGCCCCCAGTACTACGTGGGCAACCCACTCATCCAATGTCAGCTGGGCGAATGTAAGACCAATGACGACTGCAATGTCAACACGGCCTGCTACAACTACATGTGCAGGGTGAGTATGTGAGGGGGGAAAGTGTGTCAAGGGAGAGGTGATGTTAGTAAAAGGATAGGAATAACATATCAAATTGGGGACACATGCCAGCTGTGCGGCTTCGTTGCTCATCACCCTCTGTGCCTACGAGCCTGTGGAAGGTGGCATCCCTCACCCTGGGATGCAGAGCCACTGTAACATCTGTGTTTGCACAGTTCACCTTCCCCAGGGTTCCCCAGGCACTATTTATCAACCAAGCCGAAGGAATGAACGGCTGGATGAGTTGTACGTAAACTGCCCAAACACGGATTTGAACTGGAGCCTGTAGGAATAAACCTGACAGAAATGAGGTTAAAGATGTACTATATAAGAGAGAGAGAGAGAGAGAGAGAGAGAGAGAGAGAGAGAGAGAGAGAGAGAGAGAGAGAGAGAGAGAGAGAGAGAAAATCCTCCCCATTTAGTCACGTCACAGTAGGCCACCAGACCACTTCACCGCAGAACCAGGCACTCCTTGTATTGACACCGCCTCTTTTCTCCCCCAGACGCCGTGCTACACCCTGGACGGCGATAGCGTGTGTGGCGAGAAAGCGGACTGCAATGTCAAGAACCACATGCCCGTGTGCTCCTGTCCCAGCGGCTACACCGGTAACCCTCTGGAATACTGCTACATCCCAGACTATGACGACAGGAAACGCACCTCAAGCGCCTTTGTCCTGGGCAGATCCTACTAATTTGTGAGGATGTCTGAAGGATGCCACGATACCAGGATACCAGGATATTAGGATGCCAGCAGGATGTGGTGTGGTAGTGGTGGTGGTGGTATGTTGGTGGAGCGATGATGACAAGGATGGTGAATGACAGTGATGATGGTGGTGGTGATGGTGGTGAATCATTATGAAAATATTGATGATGATGATGATGGTGTGTGTACTATACAAACGGCAAAGAAAATGGAAGTTTTGCGCAGTTTTACAGCGTAGAAAACGAAATTATACATACCATATTTTGAGAAGAGGACTGAGTGATTTAAAAAGAGAAGATGCCTGAAAAAAAAAAAAAAGAAAAAGAAGAGATCAAAAGAAGAGATTAATGAAGACAAATGAACAAACAGCAAATTAAAAGAAGCAATGAAGAGAAAAATAAATAAGACGAACACACGACCATTAAAAAAAAAAAGAATGATAAAAAAAATACAACCAATCGATCAACAACAAATAAGACCAAGCGAAGACCTCCTCCACCAACACACACACGCACACACATACATACACAAAGGAAAAAAAAAAAAAAAAAAAGAGATAAAAAATTGAATCACGCCCATCCAACTGGCATCCAATATTCCTCTTTAATGGGCGGCGTGGGCGTGTAGGCGTGGAGGAAAAGGAGAAAGAAGAGGAAGAGGATGGGGAGGAGGAAGAGGATGAAAGAGTATCTAAGCTTTTTCCTAATTCCTCTTCTCTCGCTCTCCCAGCCGCCTATATTTCTCGCGCCCACGCCACGCCCACACTCGAGCCCACGCCGCCCACTTCCTGAAGCTCTGTCACTCGCATCTGCAAGTTTCACTGCGCCAAACGATCTGAAACACCAACGCTTTACTCCTCCGATCGACTGCAACTGTTCAAAGCTTCGAAACAAATGAATCCGACCTAGAAGAGTTAAGATTGTGTCAAAAGCTTTACACTAAATCTTTCACTTTTTCATTCTCATTTTCTTTAAGTTAAAAAGTTATTTATTATTATTATTATTATTACTATTATTATTATTTTTTTATTATTATTATTACTATACACTGAAAAATCTTCATTAATTGGTCATTCTAACTGATTCATTTTGAAAGTTGCAATGTTTGTGTTTCTTCATTATAGTTAATATTATTTTCCTTTTCTTTTTTCTTTTTTCACAAAACTAGACCGTCTTCTTATTTTATTTTTTTTCAGTATTTTCCAAAGCGGTGTTTGATCTGAGGGGGAGTTCCTGATAGTTTTTACTTTTTTTTCAACTGCCCCCCCTTTAGCACTACCCTTTTCTAAGCCTTATCCTGCGTAGGTTTCGTGTAGGGTTACTTACTTACTTACACACACACACACACAGACACACACACACACACAGTCCTTTCTTATATCTGAGTCATTTTGTAATCTTCATTGCTGTTATAATTACGATCTATATTTCTATCAGCCCAGATCCTATACAAAGAGCATTAAATACCATGAAAAAGGAATCCCAGCCTATTACATCTTATATCAAGAATACATTTTCCTATTCAAAGATTCCTACGATCCTTAATCTTATAAAAAAAAAGAGTATTGAATTCCATAGAGAGTGCCCTAGGGTATTTGATCCTAAGTAAAGAGTATTTGACCCCCACAAGCAGAATCCTGTGGTAGTAGATTCAAAGCATTCGATCTCGCAAGGACTTGTATAAACAGACCAAGGTATATACAGAAAGCGTGTAGGGTCCCAAAGTCCTTTCCTTGTTGCATGTCGCGTTGGATTAACCCCACAAGTCCTAGGTAGCCGGTCCTGATCCTGTCGTAGCGATTCTAATCCTGCTGTTGTAGCGTGTTGCGGGCGTCTCTCAGCTTTCCTAGTCAGCCCTCTTAACGCTCCCTCACCGACTCCCTCCCCAGGTCAGCACCAGACGGTCTAGTCCAAGCACTATATTCCTACCAGCACCTTAGGCCTATTTCTGATGATCCTAGTTTG
>NC_087190.1:13329103-13341603 GCF_035594125.1 Scylla paramamosain
TCTGTCCTGCATCCCAGGAGTGTCCGGGGCCGGAGACCGTCGCGGAACACCGCCACCACCACCACCACAGCCTTGGGGGCTCTCCCCACCCACCGCACCTCTGCCAGTCCACAGCGTCCTTCAGCACGCCTGTCCCCAGGACTGTCCGGTTCTCCGGGACACAAACACCGCGGGACACTAGCAGCAGCCGCCAGCACGCTTCGCCAGGCTTCGCTCCAGTTGAAAAACACGCGGCTTTGGTGACGTATTGATTGTGTGTTAGTGCATGACAGGGCGGGCCACTGGGTTGGTTACCCCGGGGATGCGATGCAAGTTAGGGACTTGGGGGGGGGGAGGCTAGCCGGACATTTTATAAAAATAGGTGTAGGCCACTGGCCTGGGGACGCACGCCCCGTACCTCAGCCTTCCGATGCCAGCGGGGCGTTGCCGTGTTGGAGAATATGAAAGATAACGCCCAGCCAGTTGGCCCAGGGCATCACCATCTGTGTATCACTAATACACACACTCGAGGCCATGGGAGGTCAAAACAAACCAGTGAATATCTTGTGTGTATATATATATATATATATATATAAATAATGTATTATGTATTCAGAAAATATACATAAAGTATTTGGTTTAATACTAGCAGTTTATATTAATATTATTATATGTATGTATACAGAGGTATACACGCATGCAGTACAATCTCTCTCTCTCTCTCTCTCTCTCTCTCTCTCTCTCTCTCTCTCTCTCTCATATAAATTTCTCCTAATATCAATTTCTTCATTATCAAAACAGATACACACCCTTATGTAATATACAATACCATAGAGAGCAAGCAGGTACACAGATCAAAAGATAAAAAGAAAACGATAAATTAAAAAGAAATAAAGGAGGAAAATATTGAAATGAAAAATTAATAAAGATGAAAAGAAAACAAAGAAATCATGAAGAAAAAAAAAGAAAACAAGAGATATCATAATTATCTATTTTCTACTCAGAGAAAGAGAAAAAGAAACTGGCAATTTATGTATAAGATCAAGCTAAGTACATAAAAAACCTAATTAGACACTCTTAAATAATACATCTTTATCTCACTCTCAAAATAAAGTAAACAAGACAGAACAGATTAAACTTAACCAGTCATGTGTGGCTTTTGTTTTCTTTTAAAAAACAGACAGAACCTGACTATTTCCCTGACCTTTGAAACCAGACAGAACCTCACTAATTATGTGTAGCCTTTGAAACAAGACAGAACTTTAATAATTACCAGTGAGACCTTTAAAAACATACACAATCTAATTATCTGTCATCTTGAAAACAACCTAATTATCTGAAGCCTTTCTCTAATTATCTCTGTCATCTTGAAAACGACCTAATTATCTGAAGCCTTTGAAAACAGACACAACCTGGGTTATTATCCACTATCTTGAAAGCTGAACCTATCTTTGTGGCATTTGAAAACTGTATTAAATGAAAAACAATCTAAGTTAATAAAAGGCAGTTTTTTTTTAACCAAATATGGAAGCCATGGGGGAAAAACAAATGAGTGGTCCATTAACCCTTTGACTGCAAATTGGTACACCTTTCCTTAATTACTAATCACTAAGACATCGTTACTTGTTCTACAGCCACCTCCAATCCTTAAACCAGGTAGAAATTACAAAATCTACCTTTTTTATAATGCCCTTCTTTCTTGTAGATGCTTTTAAAGATTTCATTCAATACTTCTGGTGTTGCCAATTGTTCTGTGTTGCAGTGAAAGGGTTAACACACACTGTGGCCTTAGAAGACTATTCAAACTGTTTCATAATACCAGTTCCTCTCTTCACACCTGTCAGTACCTGTCTTTGTGCGTTCCACCGGTGTAGTGCAGGAGACTGAAGGTAAAAAAGTGCTCTAGATTCATTAAAAGTTAAGAGAAATGTGTGTGTATGTGTGTGTGTGTTCATCCACTGGTCTGCGGCTGAGGTGGCACTTTCTTGTCGCTGAAAAAGGAAAGTAATACATTAATAGAAGCAGTTTCAGTCTATTTATATCATAATGCTATTTTAATTACATTACTGCTGCTACTGCAACTGCTACTACTACTAGTACTACTGCTACTACTACTACTGCTACTACTACTACTGTTACTGTTACTATTCTCAAATCTTTCTTTGTATCCTGACAAGCACAAGGAAAAGAAAGAAAATACATAATAATAATATTATTAATAATAATAACATAAAACTAAAAAAAACTGCCCAACACACCTGAAAATACAGAGAGAGAGAGAGAGAGAGAGAGAGAGAGAGAGAGAGAGAGAGAGAGAGAGAGAGAGAGAGAGAGAGAGAGAGAGAGAGAGAGAGAGAGAGAGAGAGAGATAAGATAACCTCAAAATTACAAATAAAATAAACTATCTAAACTAAAACTAAACCTCAATAATTCAAAGCCAAGCCAATACAGCGACCCCCAAATTACCTGGAGGGAGTGAAGGGAAGCACCATAATGCCGGTCTTCTCCCACAGTATTTTCCGGATCACCTCCTCGTACGCCTGACGTTCGGCCAGCTCCTGCACCATGGCATTCTTCTCCTTCTCCATCTGTGCCAGCTTCTCCCTCAGTGCCAGGATCTCGCCTCGGTTCCTCTCGCGGCACTTCTTGGCCCTGATGGCGTCCAGGCGTTTCCTCTCCTCCAGCTGGTCACTGAGGGGCCCCTGCTCATATTTTCTTGTTTTTTTCACGGTTTCGCTTGCGTTTTTCCGTTTTCTGACTCTCTTCTTTGTGCCGTTGTGCTGTGCAATGTTTGTGGTGTCTATGGTTCGTGTGCTGTGTAGGCCGATGTCGCTGGCACTCTCCGATGCCGGGATCAGTGACGTGTTGATGGTGACAGTGCCGTATGCTGCAGAATGGCATGTGCTGGCAGTGTCTTGTGCCAGTTTGGTGTCCGAGGTCTGAGTGACACAAGGAACAGAGGTGTTGTTGGCCTTGTCTGGCACTGTGACCCTTGTATCTACAGTAGGAGTGCCACAAAGAATAGGGGCACTGCTTACACTATCTGGCACCGTTAATTTTGTATCTACATGATTGCCACAAGGAACAGAGGCACTCCTGGCCCTATCTGGCACCTTTAAATCTGCTAGTTGACTGCTGCAGATAGTAGAGGAATCACTGGCTATACCTGGCACTATTTTTGGCAGTACAGATACAGTGCCAATAGGAAAAGAGGCACTAGTTTCATTTGGCACTATTTTTGACTCTACAGGTACAGTATCAAGAGCGACAGGAACACTGTAAGCTGTATGTGGCACCTTAACACCCACATTGTCACACAGAACATCACCAGTGACTTCCCCTGTCACCAGTTTCAACTCTCCAGACAGATCCTTCAGTGGGGGAGTGCCATCGTACCCTGGGGTCAGGAATGCCTGGCGGGAAGGTGCTGGAACGCCATGTGTCTCCAGCAGGGCATTGTTGGGGATGTAGTTGAATGCACGGCTCCCTGTCTTGGCATTCATCTGGGGCACTGGGAGGTGGTCGGTGTGGCATCCTTCAGGGGCATTCTGCAAGGGTCCAATGGCGCTTGCGTGGTTCTGGAGTTGCTCGAGGTCCTGGAGTGTCAGTTCTATGTTGCCAGGGGACAAGGGGCCTGAAAGGTGGTTATGATGGTTAGGGGGTTGTTTGTGTGGGCTGTGTGGGTTGAGAACACAAGGGTTGGTGCAGGGAGTCATCAGGCCTTCACGTGGCAGTCGCTGTATGAAACATGCCTGTCTATTTCCACCTGAACTCAATGATACAAGAACTTAAGAACACAAGGGTTGGTGCAGGGAGTCATCAGGCCTTCACGTGGCAGTCCCTGAATGAAATATGTCTGTCTATTTCCACCTGTCATGTGAACTCAATGAAGAACACAAGAGCACAAGAGTTGGTGCAGGAGTCCCTGTATGACACACTCCTGCCTTTCCACCCGTCATGACAACACAAGAACACAAGAAAACAAGAGTTGGTATTGACTTGTGACATAATTACTGAGTCTATTCCATTAACGAGACTTTAAGAACACAGAGCTGGAGCAGGAAGCCACACAGCCTACACGTGGAAGGCCCTGCACGAAACACACCTGCCTATTTCCAACTGTCATCCCCATCCATACACTTGTCTAACCTGCTTATTCATCATCAGGTGTATTCCATTCATAGGAACACAAGGGTTAGTGCAGGGAGCCACAGGCCTACACGTGGCAGTCCTTGTATGAAATATGAAAATAACAGCAACATAGAATAAATGGAGGAAGACGCAAAAATAATAACAATAAGAATTCAGGACATGATAAAATAATGAAGGGATTAAAGATAGAGAAAATGAGAAACAAAAAGTATTACACAATAAAGATGACACTATGCAAGAAAGAGATACTTGTAATAATAATAACAATACCAATATTAAGAGGGAAAATAACAATAACAATAATAGTAACAGTAGTAATAATAACAGATAATACTGAAATAACATTAGCCGTCTCCAAAGCTTAGGTTAGGCTTAAATTGAGTCCAGTGTAGTGGTGTTGCTGTCACTAAGCACCACCACACACACCAGCACTCACAACACCAATCCTGTCTCTGCAGAATGTACGGCACCATTTTCTAGTTAAAAGGGAAAGCACATCACCAGGATTAGAGGGGAAAGTGTGGGAAAATATCTTAAACCTACATTTAAAGAGGGCACCAGTCAAGAGCAAGAAAGAGGAAAAAAATAGGCCTACTGAGGTGACATAGGAGTGAAGCCAAAAGGATCATCCGAAAGTGAAGGTTAAGTGTCTTGAAACCTTCTCTGTTCAAGTCACAGGAAGGAGGAAATATTGAAGCAGGCAGGGAGTTCCAGTTTACCAGAAAATGAGATGAAAGACTGAGAATACTGGTTAACTCTTGCATTTTGAGAGGTGGACAGAATAGGGATGAAAGTGTTGTGCAGTGAGACCGTGGCAGGAGGGGAGGAATGCAGTTAGCAAGATCAGAAGAGCAGTTAGCATGAAGATAGCAGTAGAACACAGCAAGAGGTGCAACACTGTGGCGAAGAGAAAAAGGCTGAAGACGGTCAGTTAGAGGAGAGGAGTTGGTGGGGAGGAAGAGAGAGAAAGAGAGAGGAGAGATTGGAAATGCAAATTATTGAAGAAAACGAAAAAAAAAAAAAAAAAAAAAAAGACTGCTGGTAAAATTTGGATTAACCACAATAAGTTACATTACTGAAAAAAACAAAAACAAAACTGCCAACCTGACTTCAACTCTGACAACATAAGGACACTCAAGACTCAAAGTGGCTGACAGAAAAATTACTGACTCATTTCCTTTCCCTGCATTTACCTGAGACATGATGACACATTACCTGCCACACCTGTGAAGAATGACATTTACAAAGGTTACTGATGACAATACAGACACTGGCTTCACAAGAAAGAATTAATGTTATCACCCACAGAACACTGATTCTATAGCATACCCTCCCAGTAGAGAGACGTATGTTAAGAGAGGGCCTGATGGAAGTCTTTAAGTGGTACAGGGGACATAACAAGGGCGACTAAGAGGAGATCTGATGGAAGTATTCAAGTGGTACAGGGGACATAACAAGGGTGACTAAGAGATCTGATGGAGGTGTTCAAATGGTACAGGGGACATAACAAGGGTGACTAAGGGGATCTGATGGAGGTCTTCAAGTGGTGCAGGGGACATAACAAGGGTGACTAGGAGATCTGATGGAGGTCTTCAAGTGGTAAAAGGGGACATAACAAGGGTGACTAAAAGGGGATCTGACAGAGGCATTGAAGAGGTACAGGGAGCATATCAGGGGTGACATAAGCAAACTTCTCTGGATCAGTAATCAGGGTAGAACAAGAAATAACAGATTTAAGCTGGAAAATTTTAAGTTCAGGAAAGACACAAGAAGGAATTGGTTCTCAAATAGAGTGGTGGATGACTGGAGTGGACTCAGTAATCAGGGTGTTGGTGCTGAGTCATTAGGGAGCTTTGAAAGATTAGATATGCATGGATGTGGATGACAGGTGGAAATAGGCAGGGATGTTTTTTACAAGGACTGCCACGTGTAGGACTGATGGCTTCCTGCACCGACCCTTGTGTTCTTGTGTAGCCAGAGAAACAGACTGTGTGTTTTGTAGATGTACCTTTATAATCACTGGAAAAAAGACACATTAGGAACAGTATGTCAGTACCAAGACAGTAGATATACAAAGCAAATTGAGATAAAGATGAATTAAAGATGATTTAAGATGAATAATAATGACAATAATTATACAAAAAAAGGCATCATTGCTTTGTCTTGAAATAAAAATGAATAATAATGACAATAATTATACAAAAAAGGCATCATTGTTTTGTCTTGAAATAAAAAATAATAATAATGACAATAATTATACAAAAAAAGTATCATGTTTTATCTGGAAATAATAAATGAAATCAATCTCAAAATTTATCTGGTGAGGTTATTTCAACAAAAGCCACTAATAATACTGATAACAACAACAATGACAACAACAACAGCGATAAAATCAATAACTTTATCTGGAAAATTACAAAAGGCTAAGATTATTTCAACAATACTCAGAACAATAATAATAATAATAATAATACCATATTAATAACAGTAATAATAAAATCAAGAAGTTTACCTATAATATTAGTAGACATTACCCATAACACAACAATAATAACACCAAAAAACTAAATAAATAAAAAATTCTAACAACAACAACAACAACAAAATTAAAAATCACCTCCTAGTAACTCGTCCACTTCACAGTTCACGGGGAGGTCAGGCGCATCACTGTGACCCATATGTGACCCCTCGACTTGTCCCTGTGGCGACCCTCTAGAGACCCCCTGCGGTGACCTGGCGATCTCACACTGAACGAAGGCCAGGTCAGACATATCCCCCTCAGTCACATCTCCGTTCGGGTCCCCCTGGTCATGTAGGTCTACGGATAAGTCACCTAGGTCTAAATTTGAGGACTGGGAGCTGAAATCGTCACATAACCATTTAATGAAGTCAAGGACGTCACGGTCTCTTTCCATACTTCGATCAGTTACACTCTTTTTCTTTGCTTCTCCGTCTCTCTCGCTACTTCCACGTCTTGCCACACCCCTTGTTGATGTACCACCGGGGGCGTGTCACCGTGGGATGCGTATTATTAGAAAACTTAGCACCAGTTGTACGATGAGTCAAGTGACCACACACAAAATGGCGGCCTATTTCCTGAACGAAACGTATAGTAAGTTGCCAGTTATTGTTTTTCCTTTTTTTTTTTTTATTGTCTTGCTCTTGATCTTGGTGCTTCAGGGAGTGAGGCGTGAAAATGTTTGACGAGAGACGTGTATGTGTGTGTATGTACGTGTGTGTGTGTGTGTGTGTGTGTATGTACGTGTGTGTGTGTGTGTGTGTGTGTTGATACCTGCATCCACGGAGCATTTGCAGTGAAAATATCTGTATTATTTTCCGCATTCGTGTTTTACAGTAACAAAAGTATCCCCCCCCCCATCAATATACGAGAGTGTGTGATTCATAAGCGTGTGAGTCAAGCGAGAGAGGGTAAGCGTGTAGTTGAATGCAAAGGAAAAGGTCAATGAGTTCAGAGATTAATAGAGCAAATGGTTGTTTTAGGGAGAAAGTGAGTCTTAAAAAAAAAAAAAGTAAGAGAGAGAGACTACAATAAACTTCTTACTTCATTTAATAATATATTCTCTCCCTTTTTTTTTTCCTTCTCTTTCACCGAAGTTACTTACTCACTCACTCCCCCCTTAGTCTTCTTTATCTGTTACTTCTACTGAACAAATTTCTTACTTGTTTTATCAGACCTTTTTTCCCTATTTATTTTTCTTTCTGTTTTCTTTCTCTCTTTCTCTCAAGTCTTACTCACCTACTCACTCACACACTCTCTTGGACTTCTTTCTCCCTCTCTTTCCTAACTAAATACAATCGTCTTCCCTCTCCCCCTCTTCCGGCCACCCTTATCTCCCCCTCCAGCTTATATAAATGTGGAGTTTCCTTGTTTATCGTATCATTTCCTCTGTTCCTTTCGAGTCTTTGTTTCAAATTTCGATTTTTTTTTTTTCAATTGACGTCACATTGAAACGCTAAAATCTCTGATATGATTTGATTTCTACTTTTATTTCTCTCGTTTTGTGAAAAGTTTAGCCCGTGAACAAACTGGACATAGAAAACGAGTGCTGCTTATCCCTCACTCACCTCCCCCAACCCCAACTCTTATAGAACTCTAATATCTATGACACCAGTCTTTCCCAGGAACCCTTCAGTCTCTCAACTCTCCTTTCATTCTCCTCCTCCCCTCCTCACACTTCCGCCAGCAACAGCATATGCAGTTATTTTCCTTCCTTCCTTCCTTCTGTTTGTTTTCTTTTTGGTCTTTCCTGTTTTTTTTTTTTTTTTTCCCTATTGTTGTGGTTTTCCTTTTGCCTCCTTGTAATACTTGTTTTCATTTTCCTTCGTTATTTCCTTCATTTTTCATCATCTGGGTTATTTCAGTTATTTTTTTTTCTTTTCGTTTCGTTTCTCTTTTGTTTTTCTTAATCTGTGGTCCGTCCCCTTTCTTTCATTTTTTTTTCCTCTTCTTTCGTTTCTCGAGCTATTTTTTTTTGTTTCCTCTTCTTCCCTTTCTTGTTTCCCTACCTCCATTTCCTTCTGTTCTTCTTGTATCTTTCTTCCTTTATTTTTCTCTCTTGTCTTTCTCTCTTCGTTTTTTTTTTTTTTTCCTTTAATCATCTGTATTTCAGTGTTGTATGTTTCCTCCTCTTTCTCCTTCTTCTTCTTCTTCTTCTTCTTTATTTTTTTTAACCCTTTATGTTTTTTCCCCTTAACCATTGTGTTTTTTTCCTTTTTTCTACTTTTCCTTATTAATATGTCTTTTTTATTTTCCTACGTTATTTACATCATCGTTTTGTTATTTTTTTCCTTTTTTTAGCGATATTTTTTTCTTTTTTTCCCTCTTGGTGTATTTTTTAAATTCTATTTCATCTCATTTTTTTTAATCTCTTTTTTATTCATTTCTATATTTATTTATTCATTTATTTATCTATTTTTTGTAAAGGGAGTCTTCTGGCCAGGGGGAACAAAAAATATATATGAGATAAACAAAAGAAAGGAAGGAAGGAAGGAAAGAAAAAAAAAATATGAGAAGTGTCTTGAAACTTCTCTTTATTAATATTTTTCCACAGTTAACCTTTACAACTATGTATTCTGTCTCACTCACACGGGTTCTCAAGAGTGTTTGCCCTGTGAAATACGTAGCAATCTTGATAATTTGTCACTAGATCCGTAAAAACATCCTTTTAAACCCGTGTCATTTCACCCAGACTAATTTTTCAAGGTCACAGATGTGATAACCCAGGATTTCAAGAGTGTTTCTATAATTAACAATGTAAAAAATCTTGTTTGTCATTAGAACCGTAAAGAAAACACCCTTGAAAACGGTCACTTCACCCAGACTATTTTTCAAGGTCACAGAGATGATCAGCCGGGGTTTCGAGAGTGTTTCTCCTGTTAACAATGAAAAAATCTTGTTAATCTGTCACTAGAACCGTAAAAACACCCTTGAAAACCCGTGTATCTGGAACTATATAGTGGTTTTTAATATAGTGGAGATACGGCGCAGATGTGTTTCAGAAACTAGCAACGAGTATTAGTCACCTACACAAACAGAGTAAGAGGAAAGAAGCAGCCTTGACTGACCCCTTTAATGAATTCTTCGCGGCACTGTCACTTCTTGGACTTGGCTTCTTAGTTTTATTTGTTTTACACTCTTGGAAGTTATTAAAGGGTTTTCAAAGAGGTTCCCGTGGTTGTAATTAGTGTAACAAGAATTGTGCACTTTTTATTAGGCTGTAGTGGAAATCATTGAGGTTTTTCATGGTTTTAGAATCTGTAACATGGTTTTGTGCTTTTTGATAGGCTGTAGTGGAAGTTATTGGGGTATTCATGGTTTTAGTGACAGCTTAACAACGATCTGGTACTTTTTAACAAGCTGTAGTGGAAATCATTGAGGTTTTTCATGGTTTTAGAATTATTTATTTATTTATTTATTTATTATTTTTTTTTACATATTTCAAAAGACAAAAATTACAAGGGCCTCTTCATGATTCGAGTGATAGTTTAATAAGAATATGTACTTATAACAGGTTGTACTGGAAATTACCGAGTGTTTTCATAATATTTAGTGGTAATTTAATAATGATCTTATGTATTTAACGTGTTCAAGAGGCTTTAATCTTTGTCGAGGGCGTCATGGTTTGTTACAGTTGGAGGAGGAGGGTCATGCATCTCTTCACGCACCCTGGCGGAGGTCATTAAAGTCTTCATTGGTGTTTTCATAGTCTAGTGAAAGGTCAGCTATGTTATACTGGTTTAAAGACCCTTTCATGGAGAGAGAGAGAGAGAGAGAGAGAGAGAGAGAGAGAGAGAGAGAGAGAGAGAGAGAGACGGATGACAAACCAATAAAAAAATACATAGAAAACATGCAAATTGACCGAGAGAGAGAGAGAGAGAGAGAGAGAGAGAGAGAGAGAGAGAGAGAGAGAGAGAGAGAGAGAGAGAGAGAGAGAGAGAGAGAGAGAGAGAGAGAGAGACCAATAAACACAGTCACTAGATTAAGCTTATAAAAAGAAGAGACAAAACCAGTGACTGAATGGAGAAATGGAGACCAAACTTTGTGATAAGGAAAGTCGGAAATATAAGCGTTTGGCATCTGCACATGCCTCACATAGCGACAAGTGGCAACACCGCACGTGCTTACGTCAGAGTGGTGCCATTTCAACTATTTTTTTTTTTTTTTTTTTATTTCTCTTTTGTTGTTGTTGTTGTTGTTGTTGTTGTTGTTGTTGTTGTTGTTGATTTCATGAATTTATTTAATTATTGTCGTTTTATTTATTTATTTTTTTTTTTTATTTTGCTTTGTCTAGTTTATCTTCTAATGTTAGTGGAAGCTTGTGTGTGTGTGTGTGTGTGTGTGTTTTGTTAACATTTATTTTTATTACTAATATTACTACTACTACTACTACTATTAAATCCTTCTACCACCACAACCACTACCCTCGTAATACAAACTACTACTACTACTACTACTACTACTACTACTACTACTACTACTACTACTACAACGACAATAAATCACAATCCTTTCCTTCCTCCTCCAAATCCTCCTTCCTGTGACATTCATCTTTCACCAGCCAGCACCACCGGCAACACCACCACCACCACCACCACTCAGACACTGGGATATGCCTTGATTAGAGTGGCTTGCCTCACGTTTCGGATTTCCCAGTAATTTTTTTTTTTTTCTCTCGCGCTCTTGCTTCTAGGAATAACGTATAAAAGCGTCTCTCTCTCTCTCTCTCTCTCTCTCTCTCTCTCTCTCTCTCTCTCTCTCTCTCTCTCTCTCTCTCTCTCTCTCCTTCCATAGAATGACATGAATAGCGGTGTTCAGTGTGTAGAATGAGATAAATAACTTTTTTTTTATGTTGAAGATATTGTTGTTTTTATGGTATAAGAGAGAGAGAGAGAGAGAGAGAGAGAGAGAGAGAGAGAGAGAGAGAGAGAGAGAGAGATTCTTCTTCTTCTTCTTCTTCTTCTTATTCTTATTATTATTATTATTATTATTATTGTTATTCGCTTCATTTTCCTTTTCTTATTTATGTATATATGTAAGTGCTTGTGTATGTATGCATGGATGTATGTTCAACTCATTTATGCATACAAAAAACAATGTCAACTCTCTCTCTCTCTCTCTCTCTCTCTCTCTCTCTCTCTCTCTCTCTCTCTCTCTCTCTCTCTCTCAGTGTGTGTGTGTGTGTGTGTGTATGTGCAGTACACACTATACAGTTTAACGATTCGAGTGGTGGTGGCGACAGTAGTAGTGTTGGTGGTAGTAGTGATAGCATAATAGTAGTAGTAGTAGTAGTAATAGTAGTAGTAGTAATATTGTTGGTAGTAGTGGTGACAGTATAATAGTAGTAGTAATAATAGTAGTAGTATAGTAGTAGTAGTAGTAGTAGTAGTAGTGTTGGCGGTGGTTGGTGGTGGTGGATGGGTAGTAGTGGTAGAGGTGGGGGTGTAGTAGTATTGGTGGTGGTGGTGGTGGTGGTGGTTGAAACAAAACAAGTACTCTTATAAAAGTATAACGTATATTTGAATTGAGCACAGTTCATGACTTATGAAGCAGACAACATGTCTTGACAACAATATTAACAACACTGGCGGTGGTGGTGGTGGTGGTGGTGCAACACACTCGGTAAGACAGTATTGGTGCTGTCTGCGCTGCACCGCTGGGCCCACCACACCGGATGCCGCGCCGACCCCTCAATGCTGGCCTACTGACGGGTTGGGGAGCGCGAGAGTGCCTGGCAGGGCAAGTGCGGCGGAGGGAGAGTGATGTGTTGGGCGTGGTAGGGCGGCGGTGACGCTGTGACGGGATGAATCGGAGGGGGCGTGAGGGGGGTGAAGGGCGCCATAGGCTGTCC